>NC_133334.1:268493314-268793314 GCF_042186555.1 Aquarana catesbeiana | reverse complement strand
CTCCCCTGCCTGGGGGTCTTTCTTCGGGAGACCCCCTTTTCTCGTATTCAGTGGTTGGCTTCAGCAAGCCATGAGGATAGGAGTCCGACAGGCATTGGTTAGGTGGACCAGAGTGCCTTGCCCTCATCGGAAGTCTTGCACCTCTTTGGGGAGGACCAGTGACACACCCTGGACAATTCTTTATGAGTGTTCCACATGCACTTTTTTGGTTCGCTTGGTGTTTGTTTTTTGTGCACCGCACTGTAGGCTCGTAGAAAGAAAAAAAAAATGTGTGTGTATGCATGTGAGATAGTGACCTTAGATTGTAAGCTCTTGAGGGCAGGAACTAATGTGAATGGATGGGATGTAAAGTGCTGTGTAACATTAATGGTGCCATATAAATATCTGTAATAAATAGAGGACTAGTTTGAAAGGTGTTTGAATACTGCACCCTATGCCCTTTACCCAAACCAAACATCTCTATATCCAACCTAAACCCCTCCAAAAATCTCTCCTAACACACTATTTTGTCAAAAGTATTGGGACGCCTGCCTTTACACGCACATGAACTTTAATGGCATCCCAGTCTTAGTCCGTAGGGTTCAATATTGAGTTGGCCCACCCTTTGCAGCTTTAACAGCTTCAACTCTTCTGGGAAGGCTGTCCACAAGGTTTAGGAGGGTGTCTATGGGAATGTTTGACCATTCTTCCAGAAGCACATTTGTGAGGTCAGGCACTGATGTGGATGAAAAGGCCTGGCTCGCAGTCTCCGCTCTAATTCATCCCAAAGGTGTTCTATCGGGTTGAGGTCGGGACTTTGTGAAGGCCAGTCAAGTTCCTCCACCCCAAACTCTCTCATCCATGTCTTTATGGACCTTGCTGTGTGCACTGGTGTCATGTCATGTTGGAACAGGAAGGGGCCGTCCCCAAACTGTTCCCACAAAGTTGGGAGCATGAAATTGTCCAAAATGTCTTGGTATGCTGACGCCTTAAGAGTTCCCTTTACTGGAACTAAGTTGCCAAGCCCAACGCCTGAAAAGCACCCCCACGCCATAATCCTCCCTCCACCAAATCATTTGGAGTAGACCAGTGCACAAAGCAAGGTCCATAAAGACATGGGTGAAGAACGAGTTTGGGGTGGAGGAAGTTGACTGTCCTGCCTAAAGTCCTGACCTCAACACGATAGAACACCTTTGGGATGAATTAGAGCGGAGACTGCGATCCAGGCCTTCTCATCCAACATCAGTGCCTGACCTCACAAATGCGCTTATGGAAGAATGGTCAAACATTCCCATAGACACACTCCTAAACCTTGTGGGCGGCCTTCCCAGAAGAGTTGAAGCAGTTATAGCTGCAAAGGGTGGGCCAACTCAATATTGAACCCTACGGACTAATGCCCCGTACACACGGTCGGACATTGATCGGACATTCCGACAACGAAATCCAAGGATTTTTTCCGACGGATGTTGGCTCAAACTTGTCTTGCATACACACGGTCACACAAAGTTGTTGGAAAATCCGATCGTCCTGAACGCGGTGACGTAAAACGCGTACGTCGGGACTATAAACGGGGCAGTGGCCAATAGCTTCCATCTCTTTATTTATTCTGAGCATGCGTGGCACTTTGTCCGTCGGATTTGTGTACACACGATCGGAATTTCCGACAACGGATTTTGTTGTCGGAAAATTTTATATCCTGCTCTCAAACTTTGTGTGTCGGAAAATGTGTGATGGAGCCTACACACGGTCAGAATTTCCGACAACAAGGTCCTATCACACATTTTCCATCGGAAAATCCGACCGTGTGTACGGGGCATAAGACTAGGATGCAATAAAGTTCATGTGCGTGAAAAAGGCAGGCGTCCCAATACTTTTGACAATATAGTGTATCTTTATTATCTCACCTATGGCAGCCATTGTATTGCACATTTGAGTGCATCTTAACGGTGATAACAGTTGCCAAATCTCAAAGCGTCTTTGTTACGTTGTGTTGAATCCCCCATTGTGAAGCAGATTTCCAGTTCCCAAGACATGCTGACAAAATTACATTATTACATATGTTAGCAGCACCCCCGTAACGGATGGCGGCCTGGGAACGTCGCTGGAGATTTGCGTAAAAAGCGCCTAGACCACAGCGCGTGCCCCCGCAGCCCCCCGCCGCCACTGTGCACGCACGGGCCCCTCCATTCACCTTGTCAAGCGGCGCCTTCTACATGGTGGTGCGCACTTATTAATCTGGAGCCAATCAGCTCATAGCGGCAATCTGCATGGTATGTTTTCTCCCCAGATGGCCTGTGATGTAAATGTGTGACAATTTTTAGAGTGAACTAAGACTGTGTTGTAGAATCAACATTTGTTTCGCATTTTCTTTTTTTTTTTTTTTTTTTTTTCCTGACTCGCAAAATTTTGACACAGATGGTACAAATTATTCAAGGAAAAAAAAAAAAAAACACAGAAATGTTCATTTAGTAAGGCTTAAATATGTGGATTAATATAGCGCCATCAAATCTTCATTCCGAGGCTGAATATTAATAAAGTCGCGCGGCCTCTTTATTAAACGTTCCTCGGCGTAAGACGCAACACGCCCACCCCCGTCACGTCCACTAGCTAATATTTGGTATTCTCGCGTCTGCAAATTTGCCTATTTCTGCGCTTCCGATTTAATTTATGCCGAGCGTCCGCTTTGGCTCAATGCAATTTTGTGCATTTTAAGTGAAATTTATAAAATAGCTTTTAATTAGGAAACTATTTATTTGGCTTCACCGTCTCAATTTACCCGTGAATTATTATTTTTTTCATTTTCTAAGTGTATTTGAATTTGTAAACCTTAGCAGGGGCAGATTTGGGTGCAAGCTACATTTTTATTCAGGGGGATGCATATGATGACTGAATGAGAGTTTGTGTTTACATTTCAATTATTCAGTATTCAAGTACCTTTGTCGTATTACATATTGTAGGGAGGAGTTTAAAAAAAAGTAGCTTTGACTGAAGTCCAGGGGGCGTGTTCATGACAGCCTAGGCTCACAGGAAGTGGCTTGAATGACAATGGCAGTCATCTACACACTTTTACTGGGCAAATTTTTTTTTTTTTTTTCTTTCAATTAAGTTTTTAATGCCTGATGAGCACCTTTAATTTCCATCCTTGCATTCATCTGCATCAGGGGCTTCCGAACTGTGGCCCAAGGTCCGGATGTGGCCCTTTGCTTGCCTTTATCTCGCCCTTGGGACACTACTCCTGCAGCTGGCACCGGTGAGGGGATGCCATTTTTTCCACTGACACCAATGTTGGGGCACTATTCCTCCCACTGACACCAATGATGGGGCACTATTTCTCTCACTGACGCTAATGATGGGACACTATTCCTCCCAATGAATCCAATGATGGGGCACTATTCCTCCCACTGACACCCATGACGGGGCAATATTCTACCCACTGACACCATTAATGAGGCACTATTCCTCCCACTGACACCAATGATGGGGCACTATTCCTCCCACTGACACCAATGATGGGGCACTATTCCTCCAACTGAAACCAATGATGAATGATGGAGCTCTATTCCTCCCACTGACACCATTGATGGGGCACTATTTCTCCCACTGACGCTAATGATGAGGCACTATTCCTCCCACATACACCAATGATGGGGCACTATTCCTCCCACTAATGCCAATGCTGAATAATCGGGCACCATTCCTCCCAATGAAACCAATGATGGGGCACTACTCCTCCCACTGACACCAATGATGGGGCACTATTTCTCCCACTGACGCTAATGATGAGGCACTATTCCTCCCACATACACCAATGATGGGGCACCATTCCTCCCACTGATGCCAATGATGAATAATGGGGCATCATTCCTCCCAATGGATCCAATGATGGGGCATTATTCCTCCCACTGACACCAATGATGGGGCACTATTCCTCCCAATGAAACCAATGATGGCGCACTATTCCTCCCACTGACACCAATGATGGGGCACTATTCCTCCAACTGTAACCAATGATGAATGATGGGGCTCTATTCCTCCCACTGACACCCATGATAGGGAACTATCCCTCCCACTGACACCATTGATTGGGGCACTATTTCTCTCAGTGGTACCAATGCTGAATAATGGGCACCATTCCTCCCAATAAAACCAATGATGGGGCACTATTCCTCCCATTGACACCATTGATGGGGCACTATTCCTCCCACTGACACCATTAATTAGGCATTATTCCTCCGACACATACACCAATGATGGGGCACTATTCCTCCCACTGATACCAATGATGAATGATGGGGTACTATTCTGCCCACTGATCCAATAATCTATCACTGTTCCTCCAACGGAAACCAATGATGGGGCACTATTCCTCCCACTGACACCATTGATGAGGCACTATTCCTCTCACTGACACCATTGATGAATGATGGGGTACTATTCTGCCCACTGACCCAATAATGTATCACTATTCCTCCAACTGAAACCAATGATGGGGCACTATTCCTTCAACTGAATAAAATGACAAATGACCGGGCACTAATCCTCCCACTGACACCATTGATGGGGCACTTATTCCTCCAATTAAAACCAACAATGGTGCATTGTGTACTCCCACTGGCCACAACATGGCCCTCCTAAAGCCTGAAGGACAGTAAACAGGACCGTAGAAAGTTTGGAGATTCCTAAACTACATCATACAAATGGCTACCCTGCTTGTTATATTCCATGGGTTGCCAGTATCTTTATTTTTTTTTGAGTGGCCCTGAATGTGAACCGGTGTTTCCCCGATTCCAAGTTTCACCCAGTGTTAATTTTACGCCACACATAGCGTTTTACTTTTAGGCCAAAACGTTTCATTTTGGTCTCATCTGACCAGAGCACCTTCTTCCACATGTTTGCTGTGTCCTCCACATGGCTTCTCGCAAACTACAAATGGGACTTCTTATGACTTTCTTTCACCAATGTCTTTCTTCTTGTCACTCTTCCATAAAGGGCAGATTTGTGGAGAACACGACTAATAGTTGTCCTGTGGACAGATTCTCCCACCTGAGCTGTGGATCTCTGCAGCTCCTCCAGAGTTACCATGGACCTCTTGGCTGCTTCTCCTTGCCCGGCCGGTCAGTTTAGGTGGACGGCCATGTCTTGTTAGGTTTGCAGTTGTGCCATACTCTTTCCATTTTCGGATGATGGATTGAACAGAGCTCCGTGAGATGTTCAAAGCTTGGGAGATTTTTTTTATAACCTAACCCTGCTTTATACTTCTCCACAACTTTATCCCTGACCTGTCTGGTGTGTTACTTGGCCTTCATGATGCTGTTTGCTCGCTAAGGTTCTTTAACAAACCTCTGAGGGCTTCACAGAACAGCTGTATTTATACTGAGATTAAATTACACACAGGTGGACTTTATTTACTAATTGGTGACTTCTGAAGGCAATTGGTTCCACAAGATATTAGTTAGGGGTATCATAGTAAAGGGGGCTGAATACAAATGTACCCCCCACACTTTTCACATATTTATTTGTAAAACAATTTGAAAACTATTTATCATTTTCCTTCCACTTCACAATTATGTGCTACTTTGTGTTGGTCTATCACATAAAATCCCAATAAAATACATTTACGTTTTTGGTTGTAACATGACAAAATGTGGAAAAATTCAAGGGGTATGAATACATTTTCAAGGCACTGTAAATGTTATTGGTGTCATACCACTGGTTCTGTCTAGTGATGTTGGACCTGAAACCTCACAGGCACCATAAGATAGGAGTTCAGTCAGCCACAGCTCAAACTGCCCCCCCCCCCCAAAAGGGGAAGTTTTGCTTTAAGCACTCCTCCCTCCCCCTCCCCTGCCACATTTGGTATGTAATTTTTTTGGGGGGTTGGGTAGCTCTTCTTGACTCCTGGACCTTTCAGCAGGTGCAGCGCGACCCTCCCATGCGCAGTGTGCACCTAGCTGTGAAGCCCCAAGTTGAAATGTTGGCCCTGGGGAGAGAAGCGACGGTTCAGGTGACCACATCGATGGATCCTGGGACAGGTGAGTGACTGTTTATTAAAAGTCAGCAGCTACACTTTTTGTAGCTGCTGACTTTTAATAAATACAAAAAACGACTGGAGCTCTGCTTTAGGAAACCTCTAACAACCTTTGAAGGAAACCTATTGTTCCATGGAACCCTGGTTGAAAATAGTAGGTGTAGAAGGTATAACGTTTTCCGATCACTTATCACCAGACATTGCTGCACATGGTGTCAATGATGTAAAATATTAACATAGTTAGTCAGGTTGAAAAAAGGCACACGTCCATCAAGTTCCACTAACAATGGAAAACCTTCATACACAAAACCTCATACCCACAGATGATTCAGAGGAAGGACAAAAGTCCTTCTTAAAGCTTGATCCAATTTGCTCCAGTAGGGGAAAACAGTTCCTCTTTCGAGCCTGTGTTGCATTGTGCAAAAAACAAACGAAAAAAGTATATGTGAACACACACACAAAAAAAGTGAACAAGGGTGTTTCGAATGGACCCCTCCCTGACTCCCCTAGTGCTAGACTCCTGATGGACCTAAACCTTGCACCCTTTGCATAGCACATCCCTGAACTCTTCACTGTGTATGTAGTATATCACTAAATTCTGCATTCTGTGCAGACAGCACCCCTGGAACTGAACTCTGTACATAGCACACCCCTGAACACTGCACTCAGTACATAACACACTCCAGCACTCTATACATAGTGCACCTCTGAACACTGGACTCTGTACGTATTGCACTCCTGAACTCTGCACTCTTTACGTAACACACTCCTGAACTATGCATTCTGTACTTAGCACATTCCTGAACTCTGCACTCTGTACTTAGCGCATTCCTGAACTCTGCAGTCTGTATGTAACACACTCCTGTACTCTGCACTCTGTATGTAGCACACGCCTGAACTCTGCACTCTGTACGTATTGCACTCCTGAACTCTGCACTCTGTACGTATTGCACTCCTGAACTCTGCACTCTGTATGTAACACACTCCTGAACTCTGCATTCTGTACTTAGTGCACTCCTGAACTCTTCACTCTGTATGTAACACATTCCTGAACTCTGCACTTAGCGCGCTTCTGAACTCTGCACTCTGTACTTAGTACACTCCTGAACTCTGCACTCTGTACTTAGCATACTCCTGAACACTGCACTCGGTATGTAGCACACTCCTGAACTCTTCACTCTGTACGTAACGCACTCCTGCACCTCTGCACTCTGTACGTAGTGCACCCCAGATACAACAGGCCTTTGGAAGGCAACCATATTGCTGATGTGGCCAGCAATAAAATTGAGTTTGACACCGCTGCCCTAAAACAATCAGATATTCCCTGGATCAACAATCCCTGGTAGCTATGTGTAAAAAATTAGATTTTTAAATCTTGTCTCTATGAGGACATATGGTGGATTAGACATGGAGGTATTATGTAATGCAATGTTCAAAGAGAATCATCGCAGTATGTGTTTTTTATATGGAATTGGGAAAACAAAAATTTAAATCAGATTTTAAGCGTTGCTGTAACCTTTATTGGTACCTCAAAGGTCCCGTGTGTATTTATTTCCTGTTTGCTGAAATTATTTAGGAGTTCAGCTAATTTGCATATTATGAATTTACATATTAGTAGCTTCCGTTTTTCACAAACCAAGACAGGATTTTCAGGTAATATCTTTCCAAACAGCTTGGCTATTAAAAATGACATGGGCCAGGGTTCCTCTTTAAGTTTTTATTTTTTACTTCTTTCTGGTAAACATTATATTTTAAGGCTGGCAGCAAAATAATCAGCTTTGTAAATAGCATCCACTGTCTGTCTTGTTGTGTTATGCTTTAGTGTGAGCGCTTCAATTATCAACAGGGGAAGTGTAGACGCCTGGAAAATTGAGTCTCAGCGAGCGTTCATCAGCAAGAAGGAGATAAATGGAGACGGCTGAAGGAAAAGCACCTCCTTGGCGGCCAGCGTAGCTCTGACATTTCTCACACCCCGATACTTCAAGAGTCTGCACGGCCAGAAAGAAAGAGGCTGAGATCATTTCACACTTACAGAATTCTTAGATGTACAGAGAAGTACGGATTAGGAAGCAAAAAGGCAAAAATGCTGGTGCACCTCTCATGGCAACTTGTGTTCTGTCCTCCTTCTCCTGGGGACTATGATAATTTTGTAAAATAATGGGAGGTAACTGTATGGCAGAAAGGGAAGACAGTATGGGGAAGATAGATAGATAGATAGATAGATAGATAGATAGATAGATAGATAGATAGATAGATAGATAGATAGATAGATAGATAGATAATAGACAAGACTGATAGATCAATAGACAGAGAGAAAAAGAAATAAGAGATAGAAACATATAGACGGATCGAGGAGAGAAGAGATAGCAATAGATAAATAGTTAATTGATAGATTTATAGATCAAAGGATAGAGGAGAGGGGGAGGGAAGAAATAAGAGACAGATAGATAGATAGATAGATAGATAGATAGATAGATAGATAGATAGATAGATAGATAGATAGATAGATAGATAGATAGATAGATAGAAAACAGAGAAAAGATAGGAAGAGAGAGGGATAGATAGACAGAAAGATAGACAGATCAAATAAAAAAGAGATAGAGATAGATAGATAGGTAGATAGATAGATAGATAGATAGATAGATAGATAGATAGATAGATAGATAGATAGATAGATAGATAGATAGATAGATAGATAGATAGATAGATAGATAGATAGATAGAGATAGATAGATAGATAGAGATAGAAACATATAGTCAGGTCAAGGAGAGAAGAGATAGCAATAGATAAATAGTTTATGGATAGATTTATAGATCAAAGGATAGAGGAGAGGGGGGAGGGAGGAAATAAGAGATAGATAGATAGATAGATAGATAGATAGATAGATAGATAGATAGATAGATAGATAGATAGATAGATAGATAGATAGATAGACAGATGTGGGGGGCAAAGAAAGAAGAGCAAGAAATAGATAGATACAGATCAAAAAAGGAAGTCATAGCAATAGATAGATAGATATTGGATGGGAAGAGCAAAAGTAGATTCCTAGATGATTGATTGGCACTGTAGGTAGATAGTACATAGATGGATAATAGATAGATAGATAGATAGATAGATAGATAGATAGATAGATAGATAGATAGATAGATACTGTATAGACAGATAATTATGATAATAATAGTTACATATGTAGCTTGTGTTATCCTAAAACATAATCCCCTCGCATTATCCCCCTCCCGCCTTGTTATACTGGCCCCCCGGTCCGGTCCCCTTTAAATGTTATTTATGACTCTCTGATCCGCAGTTCATGGCGCTATTTGAATACGTCGGCGTATTTTGCATTGTTAAATGCTGCCCCCATTACAATCACTCACTGTCTGCAATTAAGCCGGGAGTGTCAGCGGCGCTTCTGCGGTAAACTAAACCATATTAGATATATTGACAGCTGTCTACTGTAAGTGAGAGCAAATTAGAGCGAGAGGGCAAGAGCTGAAATGTCACCAATAGGAGAGGCTCGCTCATCACCCGGTGACAATGAGTCATTCTCCCGCCGCACGCAGCATTAGGAAGAAATAACATCAACAAATTAATAATTCCTCACGACAATCACACTGTTGGTAGAATACATTATAGAGAACACCCTTCCGCCTGTCCGGCCAGGAAAATAAGGGCGCCGAGCCTTAGACCGGGGCACACAAATATCGTTGGTTTATACATTATATATCTCGGGTTCATTGTTTTCTCTTCTCAGTATGGAAAATATTGTAAATAGAAATATTGTTACATTGTAGCTGTTACATCTTAAGGAATAAGAATTCAGCCTCGTTCTGCTAAGCTTGTGACTGTTCAGTCTGGTCCATGGGTTTGAGGCCTAGTTGCCCAACCTGCATCCTGCAAGCCACATGCAACCCTTGTTAATTATCGTCAGGCCCTTGGGACTCCTGAAGACACTAGTCATTGTTTTCCTTACTCAATGTGGGAGTTTTTTTGCCCAAAAAAGGAACAGAGGATGAAGTTTGCAGAGGTGCCCATGCGAAAAACGAGAGGCTTGGAAAATGTATTCTTCAGAAGGTATTTATTTGTTGTTACAAAAATATTTAAAAGAAAACTTGGGGGCGCTTTGTTGCGCTACAGATGTCCACTTCGTCAGGATAGGTCTGAAAGACTTTTTAAGGTCAGAGAAGGATCTCATTCTGGAGAAGGCAGGGTGTCCTACAAGAGTCTCCTACCAGAATGTTCCACCAGGGTGTCCTAGGAGAGTGTCCTACCAGGGTGGCCAACCCCAGTGTCTTACCAGGGTGTTTTACTAGAGTGTTTCACCAGGGGGTACAAGGGTGTCCTACCTGAGTGTTCTACCAGGGCGTCCTACTAGGTATGAAAAAATACCCCCACCAGATTTCTCCACCAGGGTGTCCTACCAGAGTGTTCAACCCAAGTGTCCTAACAGGGTGTCCTACCTGGGGGATCTAATGGAGTATCCTACTAGGATGTCCTACCAGGGTGTTATATCAGAGTGTCATACCAATGTCCTACCAGGGTGTTAGACCTATGGATCCTACCAAGATGTCTTACCATTGTGTCTTTTTAGGGTGTCAGAGTGTCCTACCAGAGTATCCTACCAGAGTATCCTACCAGGATGTCACACCAGGGTGTCCAACCGGAGTGTCCTACCATAGTGCTTATTCCAGAAAATGGTTTATTATTGGTTACAGAAATATTCAGAAAGCACTACTGACATGTTTTGTGGTGCTACAAATACCCACTTCTTCAAGATAGGTGTGAAAGACACTTTAAAGACCCCCCTCCTGAATAAGCTGCATATCCTCCTTGTGCTAATTACTAGACCAGCAAAAAACAAAAAGTAAAGTATTGTATGTGTGTAATAAGGAGGGCTCAGCTCGCCACATGCCCCCCCCCCCCCCCTCCGAAAAAAAAAATGCTGCATCTGGTACCCATCCTACCCCCTCCTTCATCCAAACCCTGATTGTGGATGGATCATGGCTGGGAGCATGCAGGTCCAGTACAGGAGAATGGTGATCCGCAGAGCTATTAGGGGAAGTATCACATGGAGTAGGGCTGGGGTCACAAAGTAACAGGTACAGTACCCTGGACTTACCTGCTACTTCTGAAAGTCTCGTAAGCAGTGTTGAGGCAAGTCCATTACCTTGAAGTGGAAGAGGCAGAGGTAGGGGTTCTTGTCAGGTCTAGTCCTATAAGACAGAGTCCCGCATAGCTCCTCTCTGGGCCGACAAATCATAGCACCATGCCAAGGGAGACACGTGGCAAGGGAAGAGCCCAGTTGTGAGTACAAGGGGGAGGGGGCACAACACTGATGTATGGGGACACCATGATGGGGACACCTGATGTATGGAGACATTGGGATGGGGAGATCTGATGTGCTGTATATGGGCATTGTGATGGTGATGCCTGATGTATGGGGACATTTTGATGTGGACACCTGATGTATGGGAACATTGGGATGGGGATACCTGGTGTATTCGAACATTGGGATGGGGACACCTGATGTATAGGAACATTGGGATGGAGACACCTGATGTATGGGAATATTAGGATGGGGATACCTGAAGTCTGGGAACATTGGGATGGGGACAGTTGATGTACAGTATATGGGCACTGTGATGGGGACACCTGATGCATGGGGACATTGGGATGGGGACACCTGATGTACAGTATATGGGCACTGTGATGGGGACACCTGATGTATGGGGACATTTAGATGGGGACAGCTGATGTATGGGGACATCATGATGGGGATACCTGATGTATGTGGACATTGGTATGGGGACACCTGATGTATGGGGACATTGGTATGGGGACACCTGATGTATGGGGACAGTGGGATGGGGACACCTGATGTACAGTATATGGGCACTGTGATGGGGACACCTGATGTCTGGGAACATTGGGATGGGGACACCTGATGTACAGTATATGGGCACTGTGATGGGGACACCTGATGTACAGTATATGGGCACTGTGATGGGGACACCTGATGTATGGGGACATTTAGATGGGGACACCTGATGTATGGGGACATCATGATGGGGTTACCTGATGTATGGGGACATTGGTATGGGGACACCTGATGTATGGGGACAGTGGGATGGGGACACCTGATGTACAGTATATGGGTACTTTGATGGGGACACCTGATGTATGAGGGCACCTGGTGTATGGGGACAAATCATGATGGGGACACCTGATGTATGGGAACACCCGATGTATGTGGACATTGTGATGGGGATACCTAATGTTTTGGGACAGCTGATGTATGTGGACATTGGGATGGGAACTTAATTGAAAAGTCCGCGCTTAGGAAAATAACTGTTTAAAAGGGCTGCAGCCTCCCCTTAATTAATTCCTAATTAGACCGTCTTTGACAACGTCTGATGACGAAACGCGTAAGGCGGAGTCACGCTCACACGTCATACCCGGAAGAGTCGGCTGGAACGCAAGCTGGGATACACGATCAGTTCTAGTTCCTGATCTCATCCTCAGCCCATAGCCGCGACTGCTTACGGTTGATACGCTTTTATTGTATATTCAATCTTTAATAAACCGGATGTACTTCACCATGCAAGCCCCCTGTTTATTTCTTTGCGTGAGGAGGACTTAGCAGCACGGAGGTGGATAATAGCGGAGGTACCCGGGTTTGGATCAGCATAAGGGGACCCACAGTATCGGTCTAAACAGAAGAAACTCATGGTGAGTGGAGCCTAAGAGGGACATCAGAGACAGCTACCCAAAGACACCCACTCCTCTGCCTAATACCCCCTCGGGGGTGACGGATTCTGGTGAGTGGGGGAGCATCAGGGGGGAGCACTTGGAGTCACCAGCTTTTATTTTACCTGCACGGAAGTCACCTTACATCACCCTTTGAGTATTCCTGAATGCAAGTCAACCGATCCTGATCTCCACATAATAGACATTTTATTCCAGTACATGCCAATTATAGGGACTGGTCTACAGATGGTGTATTTACACTCGCTGCCTTTATTATAAATGTTATTTGTTTGGATTCCTGTATATATATTTATATTTTTAATATTTTTTATGGTATATATATGAAATTTGAGGGCATTTAATTTATTGCAATTTAGAGTTTGTTGCACTTTCGTTCATTTTACACACAGTGCACTTTAATCACTATATTTAGTAGGGATAATTGGTAACCTCATATGGTTACCGTTAGCACCTAAACAGTGGGTTGTTTCACGGACCCCGTGTATATATATAGAGTAATATTGATTAATTTTATTATTTTAATTTGGTTTATTGTGTATGCAAAGATCCCCACTGGTAGTGGAGCAATTATAAACTCAACTCATTCACTGTAATATTTATTTACATGATACAAAAGATGTGCACATTCACCTAGTAGGATTCTACATCAACTATTTCCATTTATGTTTGGTGCATA
Source organism: Aquarana catesbeiana (assembly GCF_042186555.1). Classification (NCBI taxonomy): domain Eukaryota; kingdom Metazoa; phylum Chordata; class Amphibia; order Anura; family Ranidae; genus Aquarana; species Aquarana catesbeiana. The sequence goes on along the minus strand of NC_133334.1, from coordinate 268,779,865 downwards.
TATAGGGGGACAGTCACTCAAACACCTATCTATTCCTTTCACATACACAATTGCTGTCACTAATTTTATTTAATCACTTAATTATTTACTTATTTATTTAATTTCTAGACCCTTATACAACACTTATTATATAGGGCAACGCCAATTCCCCACATCTCTTTATTACCATTGGGATGGGAACACATGATGTATGGGGACACTGGGGTGGGGACACCTGATGTACAGTATATGGGTACTGTGATGGGGACACCTGATGTATTAGGACACCTGATGTATGGGGACATTTAGATGGGGACACCTGATGTATGGGGACATCATGATGGGGTTACCTGATGTATGGGGACATTGGTATGGGGACACCTGATGTATGGGGACAGTGGGATGGGGACACCTGATGTACAGTATATGGGTACTTTGATGGGGACACCTGATGTATGAGGGCACCTGGTGTATGGGGACAAATCATGATGGGGACACCTGATGTATGGGGACACCCGATGTATGTGGACATTGTGATGGGGATACCTAATGTTTTGGGACAGCTGATGTATGTGGACATTGGGATGGGAACACATGATGTATGGAGACATTGGGGTGGGGACACCTGATGTACAGTATATGGGTACTATGATGGGGACACCTGATGTATGGAGACATTGGGGTGAGGACACCTGATGTATAGTATATGGGTACTATGATGGGGACACCTGATGTATGGGGACATTGTGATGGGGACACCTGATGTATGGAGACATTGGGGTGAGGACACCTGATGTACAGTATATGGGTACTATGATGGGGACACCTGATGTATGGGGACATTGTGATGGGGACACCTGATGTATGGGGACATTGGGATTGGGACACATGATGTATGGGGACATTGAGATTGGGACACCTGTTGTATGGGGACATTAGGATGGGGACACCTGATATACAGTATAATGGGCACTGTGATGGGGACACCTGATGTATGGGGATGTACAGTTTATGGGGACACATGATACAGGCTGGTAGGGGCCCCAGTGCATTTCTTTGCGCAGGGTTTCATGATGCTTTTAAGATGGCACTACCTTACCCACTGTGATCCTCATTGACCATTGTGCAGCCACTGACGGCATCTGACCCGTACCCGGAATCCTATAAATGAGCCGAGAGTATGTGCCACACAGCACATGCGCAGTAAAATGCACACAGAAAACGAAAAAAAATTCTAGGGGAAAGAGGAAGATTTTTTCTTTTTTTTGGTGGTGGATACTGTGCATTCCTCCCACCTCCAAAAAAACATTTTATTTTTAGAATTGAATTCCGCTTTAAGACCCGGTAGACATGGCAGCTGCATTCGAGATCAGGGAATCTGTGCCGTTATCACAATCTGCATCCAGATCTTTACCGTCAAGCAGAGCGACATCTCACCTTTGCAATCAACATAAAATAATAATAAAAGGCCGCGCCCGAAGAACGAGATCGGGTAAGCTGTCTCTCTCCGGTGATCATCGGCAACGCTGCAACTCCCCGGAGATCACTGCTGGTCGGCCCCGGTGTTTGCAGTGTGTATGAGCAAATAAGTGAGCTAAATATTGTTTGTTACAAAACAGATGTCAAATAAAATTAGACCATATGTGCTATAAAACACGTTTCCCCTACGCCGCGCTTCAAGACAGACAGTACTTTATGGCAGAAAGAGAGAGAGCTGCAGAAATGTTAAATATTAGGAAATCATAACTTTTTTTGTAGTTTTATTGGTGTCTTGTTTTTAGAGATGTCTTCAATTACACTGTGAATTTTTTTTCAAAAGCTTTTAAAGCTGAACTCATAAATGGATATATAAATATTGTCTAAATACATCCATCATGTGTGTTCTTCCTTGAATCTCAGTGTGCTTTGTGTATTTCTTCCAGATCTGTGCAGTAATCCAGTGTGAGACTTCCTGTAATAAAGACCGCTCACTGCTGCTCTCTCTCCTTGTGCAAGACGACGGGTCTTGTCTCCGCCCCCTCCTGCAGTTCTCTGCAGGCAGCCTGTAGTGGGTGGAGCCTGATGATCCCCTTCCAGATCTCTGCTCTCTCTCCTTGTAAAGAGTGACTGGTCTTGTCTCCACCCACTCCTGCAGTTCAGTGCAGGCAGCCTGTAGTGGGTGGAGCCTGCATTTGGGCATATTTTGGGTGCGTTTTCATGCTATGCACAAAGGGCAGCACATTAATTTTAATGGGAAACCCTACGTGCAACAATTGTGGCAAAGCAGCTCATGTAGCTTTTTGCGGCCTTGAGCCTCGCACATTTTTAACTGCATGTTTTCCTGCGTCTGTTGTGCGTTTTTCCGTGCGGCAAAATGTACATCTGCTTGCCGCATTCAGGGGGTGCCATAAACAATGAATGTGCTCATAAATGTCTGACACAGATCAGCCCCTGCTGCAGCCTCTTGCCTTCTAACTTGCTACAAAGTTACAATGTCCTGTCTGATTCCTGGTTGAGAGGAGACTGAGGAAATGCTTCTAAATGCCTGCAGCAGACTGATGACATCATAATGTGTGGGTTGATGCAGCATGGTGCAGTGGCAGTAATCACACAGAGTCCAGTTGCAGGAACAGAATTTGTATTGAAGTGTAAAGTTCAGTAAATCAGAAGCCGAGTGGGAAGACACCCGACTGGGAACACTCACGGAATACGACAGTAATGTGTAGCAGAACAATTAGCGCATGCTTGTGGAATGACAACAAACTACGTTACTTAAAAATCTCCATAGGCGACGTTTTAAAGCTTTTACAGGTTTTCTGTTTAAAGTTACAGTAGAGGGCTTGCATTAGAATTATTGCTCTCGCTCTAACATTCGTGGCGATACCTCACATGTGTGGTTTGAATACCGTTAACATATGCATGCGTGATTTACATATGTGTTCACTTCTATGCACGAGCATCGCGGGATGGGGGCGCTTTAATTGTTTTTTTTATTATTATTTATTTTACTTTATTTTTTACATTGTCCCTTTAATTTTTTTATCACTTTTATTCCGATTACAAGGAATGTAAACATCCTTCATAATTTAAATAAGAATGACAGGTCCTCTTTATGAAGAGATCTGGGAGTTAAAAAGACCCCAAATCCCTACTTTACTTTTAAAGCTAAAGATCCAAAAAAAAAAGGTTTTTGATTTAAAAAAAAAAAAAAATTCTTCCAGCCTGGACCGGAAGTGACATCATGACGTCACTCCAGTCCTCCAAGGCCATAGAGTCAATCAAAGAGTGTTAACTCTTTGATTACCTATGGGAGCAGCCGGCCGCACCATCGTATTGTTACTCAGGTGAACCGGCGGAAACGGTAAGCCCGAGAAAAAAAAAAGCAAGCGGCGGGAGGAAGGGGCGGGGGGGACGTCCCATCCCGTCACTTACCGACGTTTCTTGGGCTTACTTTTTCGGAAACCATTCCAGCGGCTCCTGAACCACTCGGACCGGTTTCACGAGAAAGCCAGCCACCTGCAGAAAAAAACGGTACTGGTTTATAGCTGATATCTTAAAAGAGTTGTAAAGGCAGAAGTTTTTTTATCTTACTGCATTCCATGCAGTAAGATAAATAGCCTTCTGTTTGCAGAAGCCCCCCCTAATACTTACCTGAGGTTCCTCTCTGTCGACAATGTCCACGAGTGTCTCCGCCATCTGAGATTCTCCTTCCTGATTGGCTGAGACACAGCAGCTCCTGCTGCTGACAATCAAAGTCAGCTAGCCAATCAGGGGAGAGAGGGGGCGGGGCCGGGTCATGGCTCCTTGTCTGAATGGACACAGGGAGCTGTGACTCAGCTCAGGTGCCCCCATAGTAAGCTGCTTGCTGTGGGGGCACTGAACAGGAGGGAGGGGCCAGGTTTACAGAAGAGAAGAGGAGGATCCAGGCTGCTCTGTGCAAATCCACCGCAACAGAGCAAGTAAGAATAACATATTTATTATATTTGTATGAAAAAAAACAAGACTTTACAATCACTTTAAGCCATAATCCCGGAAAACTACTTGCAAACTGCAATGTATATTTACGTATTGTGGTAGACAACTGGTTAAATACACTCTGCCTGATCCAAAATGGCCACCAGGGTCACATGGGCTGCCAGCATTCAACCAAATCACTGCCCTAGTGACTCAGAAAACCGTAGAGGAACCATGTTCCTCTCAACTTCCTCTCCCCCTACAATGCCGCTGCAGCTGAGCGCCACCTGCAGTGGAGAAAGTAGACTGCACCTGCCTACCAACGCCACAATGTCACTGGACTGGAGCAAGGCTACATACTGATAAAAGGTGGAGCTGCTTTTATAAATATTGCTGGTGCTGATTTATTGAAAGGAGCACTTTAAGAGTGTCAGTTGTTGGGTTTCATATCAGTTCCTCTCCAAGAAAAGGAGGTAGAACGTTACGAGGCTGTATCTAATGATTTCAGTAGGTCGTTATTTTGATACATTGTTTTTCCATTAGACTTTAGAATTAGAATTAGACAATTTCTTTTTCTTTAAATAAAGCATATAGAACTCAGATGTGATTTTTAATTTTTTTTTTTTGCTGGTGAAAGCCACTCAGACACGGGGTGGGAGGATCCTATACTGTAATTTACGTTATAATGGTGCGGACAAATGTGAAAACAACTTAGTGGTTTTCTCCAGCATCCCATGGGGGGGAGACATCATCCTAGAGACCCGGAATAGCCACAGAATGAGCGAATACAAGCGAGAATTGTAAACACCATTTCTCCTTCCCCCCCATTAATGACACTTGGAGCTGTGCCCCTCCATTAAAGGAAAACCATCGTGGATTTTCATCTACAACACATTTTAAGTTGTTATTGTCGTCTTTACTCATATATGACTTTTTTTACTCACATTTTTTACTTTCTTGTTTCATATTGCCATGGTTGCCTTTTTGTATCCGCGTTTGTCAGTTTTTCTCATCTGGATACATCTAGTTACCAGGCAGTGTAGTCAACGCCTCTGCAGAACGGCTGCTGCGATTACAGGATAAGCCACATAGAGCATCCTCTGTTGGTAATCCAAAGAATGTGAAAAGGATGAGAGCACCACAGATCTAATGAGAGTCCATTAAATCTTTATTGAATATAACAGGAGGTGAGAAGAGAAAGCCACCGCGTTTCATGGGGAATACTCCCCCTTCATCAGGGCTTAGATGCTGGCAGTAATAGGGAGAATAAAAATAAAAAACGCAGTGGTGATTAAAATGACAAACATTTTATTTGGGTACAGCGTCGCATGTGACTGCTCAATTGTCAGTTGCAGTGCCGTATAGCAAAAAATGGCCTGGTCATGAAGGGGGGTAAATCTTCCGGAGTTCAAGTGGTTAATATGGATGAACCCTAGAAATAATGTTCTGGTCTCATGGAAGCCCTGCTAAAAACTACATTTACATCTCACTGTACATTAGTGTGAAGGTCAAGTGGAAGAATGTGCCTTACACTTATGATCAGTGGGAATAGTCCCCCTCAGGTAGCTAAAAAGATCACTGGCTTCAGTGGCAACTTATCTGAGAAATTGCTCCTTGCCTAGGGAACCTCTAGCAACCTGTGGAGGAACCCTTGGGTTCCACGGAAACCCTGGTTGAGAAAGGCTGGTCTAAACCCATGTTTGGGCAAACTCAGAAGTCAGTGCCTGGCCAATGAGCTTTGAATGGTGGATTAGGTCAATGACATAGACCTAATATGGTCATATAAGATTAATGCTGTCACGGCTATCCCACAGATGAAGGGCAGGGAATGTTACTGTTTCAAACGGGACTTGCCGAAGTGGGTTCAGACCAAACCCAGCTTATCCCTACTAGGGAGCAATGCTTTGGTTACAAGTTATAATTGTAGTAGCAAAAATAATAGCCATAATGATATTGGCCGACAGCCGATTGGACGGGAAATGACCGTTTACTTCCAAGTTTGGCCAAACTTGGGTTTGGTCGGAACCCCAGCTGATCACATCTATATATATAGCAACAGGGCCAGTGCTACCACTTGTCAAACTAGGCAGCCGCCTAGGGCCCCCGGCCACTGGTTTTCCTACTTTTTTCTCTCTACAGCATCAGCAGGCAGCCGTATACTGTTTGCACATAGTGTCAGAGGCGCAACAGTGGCGGAGGACTGTGTCTGTGTCCCAACTCCCAAATCAATGGAAGCAAGCAAACATTCATTGATGGGTGCTGGTAGGCTGCATTTGATGGGCGCTGGTGAGGCTACATTTGATGGGTGTTGGTGAGGCTGCATTGATGGGCGCTGATGAGGCTGCATTGATGGGTGCTGGTGAGGCTACATTTGATGGGTGTTGGTGAGGCTACATTTGATGGGTGCTGGTGAGGCTACATTTGATGGGTGTTGGTGAGGCTGAATTTGATGGGCGCTGGTGAGGCTACATTTGATGGGTGCTGGTGAGGCTACATTTGATGGGTGTTGGTGAGGCTACATTTGATGGGTGCTGGTGAGGCTACATTTGATGGGTGCTGGTGAGGCTACATTTGATGGGTGTTGGTGAGGCTGAATTTGATGGGCGCTGATGAGGCTGCATTGATGGGCAATGCCCTGTATAGCAACACATTACAAATCCTTTTCACATCAACACCAATCTCTTGACCTTCTCCACCAAAGTCAGTATTTACATGCCAGAGCCCCTGGTTTTGAGGTGAAGAAGATACATGTAGGCTTTCAGTGTAGCAGCTTTTGACTTTGAACTTCACGGAGATGACACAATGAGGTATGGGGATTCTCCAGACCTGAAACAGACACAATGAACAGAATGCTTAAAGAAGGCTGCCAGGAGCTACATTGTAAAACAAAATCTGGAGAGCACGAGAACGGTGACATCATCATCGCTGCCTTCCACCCACTACAGGAAATATATTGAGAAAACTTGCAGCAGATGTATCTTGTGAAATAAGAAGCATCGCAGTCGTTGGCACTCTCCAGCCTTCCATATGGGGCTCAATTTATAGAAGCGCAGCTGCAACAAAGAGCCACCCATGTGACTCAGAGCTCTCTCTGTTGCTGATTTAATATCCACTAATTATATTCATACAGTACAGGCTCCACCCACATGCCTTTTAACAGGAATAAGGTAGAACAGGCTCCTCCCTTCATCACATTCTTCAACAGGCTGGCAGCACAGACTCTCACAATAATCAATAGAAGCACAATGCACAGGTTCTACCCAATATCTACAAGGTTGGTAAGGTAGGACAGTCCCTGCCCCTCACCTCATCTAAAGCTGGGTCTTAGATGGGTCTGACAGCGAATCCCCGCTGTCAGAATACACTGATCAGCGCTGGAACTGATTGGCTGCAGCTGATGATCAAATGAAAATTGTCCAACAATCTTGTTCAACAGCCATAAGCCATATTTTGAACAAAAATTCAATCTATCGATGGCCAAATCCAGCTGGCCGGTCAATCCATTGATGGCCAAATCCAACCAGCTGGTCAATCCATCGATGGCCAAATCCAGCTGGCCAGTCAATCCATCGATGGCCAAATCCAGCCGGCCGGTCAATCCATCGATGGCCAAATCCAGCTGGCCGGTCAATCCATTGATGGCCAAATCCAACCAGCTGGTCAATCAATCGATGGCCAAATCCAGCCGGCCGGTCAATCCATCGATGGCCAAATCCAGCCGGCCGGTCAATCCATCGATGGCCAAATCTAGCTGGCCAGTCAATCCATCGATGGCCAAATCCAGCTGGCCGGTCAGTCCATCGATGGCCAAATCCAGCTGGCCGGTCAATCCATTGATGGCCAAATCCAACCAGCTGGTCAATCCATCGATGGCCAAATCCAGCCGGCCGGTCAATCCATCGATGGCCAAATCTAGCCGGCCGGTCAATCCATCGATGGCCAAATCCAGCTGGCCAGTCAATCCATCGATGGCCAAATCCAGCTGGCCGGTCAGTCCATCTATGGCCAAATCCAGCTGGCCGGTCAATCCATCGATGGCCAAATCCGGCCGGCCGGTCAATCCATCTATGGCCAAATCCAGCCGGCCGGTCAATCCATCTATGGCCAGCTTAACAGTAATCAGTTAGGACAGGTTCCTCCCCTTCTCACATTTTAAAGTAATTAGGTAGGACAAGCCCCTCCCTTCTTCACATCTAATAGTAGTCAGGCAGGACAGGCTGCTCCCCTGGTGTCTAAAAGTAATCAGGTAGGAAAGACTGCTTCTCTCGAAACATCTCACAGTAATCAGGCAGGACAGGCTTCTCCCCTCCTCATATATACCAGTAATCAGGCAGCTGAAGCCCCTCCTCTCTTCACATTTAATTGGGAGCTCCTTCCCTACTCATGTCTTACGGTGGTCAGGCGGGGCAGGCTCCTCCTCTCCTCATGTCTAACAGTGGTCAGTTGGGACAAGCTTCTCCCCTCCTCATGTCTAACAGTGGTCAGGCGGAACAGGCTCCTCCCCTGCTCATATTTTACATTGGCCAGTCGAGACAGGCTCCTCCTCTTATCATGTCTAACAATGATCATGTGGAACAGACTCCTCCCCTTCTCATGTCTAACAGTAGTCAGGCGGACAGGCTCCTCCTCTCCTTGTGTCTAACAGTGGTAAGTCGGGGCAAGCTTCTCCCTTCCTCATGTCTATTTGGGGCCAGGCGAGACAGGCTTCTTCCCTGCTCATATCTTACACTGGTCAGTTGGGACAGGCCCCTCTCCTAATCATGTGTAACAGTGGTCAGGTGGAACAGGCTCCTCCCCTTCTCATGTCTAACAGTAGTCAGGCGGGGCAGGCTCCTCCCCTGCTCAAATCTAACAGTGGGCAGATGGGACAATCTCCTCCCCTGATCATATCTAACAATAATCCTTTCGCATAGACTCCTCCCTCCTTAATTCTAACAGTAGTGAGGCAGGACAGGCTCCTCCCCTCCTCACATCTAGCAATAATCAGACAGGACAGGACTCTACACCATTACTTCTATCATGACATAGGTAACACAGGCCCAATGCTTCAATAGACATCAGCAAAGATTCTGAAGGTCCAGGCCCTTCCTGTTTGGGATCTCCAAGTTTTCATGTAGCCCTGAGCCCAATCACATGACTCCCAAGAACAGGAACCACAGGCCCAAACCCCAAAAAACTCAAACCAATGAGGTGAACCTGACATCGAAAACTCATCGCCACAATTAAGGAATAAAAATATGATGGCTGAACCCCGGATGTGAAGAGTGACGACGGGGAGACGGAGTTGATCTGAAAAGCCACCAATATTTGTGTAATGAAGAAGGAACATGGCAGAGCTCCCGTTGCTACAAACAATCCATTTCCCCAGAATGTAAATCAGACAGATGGTTTTGTAGTGAAGTGTGTGAAAAATTAATCAAAGTAATGCTTCCCACCAATAGAACAATTCTATGCTTTATTATAGTCTCAACAACGTCGAAGGCATATGTGGAATTGCAAAACAGCTCTTATTAAGAGAAAGCGGGTGTCTCGGCAAAGTGTACCTGTCATTCAGAGACTGTGGAGGAAGCTGTTTTAGGGGCTGAGCGAAGGTTCAGTCACCAGAACCAGCGTGATTACTCTGGGCACAAAACGCCTCTCTGATGCCCAAGCGTTGGTCATTTCCACTCTTTCTTATGTTGACGTTTTTTCTGTTCCTAGTGCTGTTTTCATCATAAAGCTCGTGGTGGGTTCACATGTGTTTTAAGAGTACCCAGGGAATCCCAAAACAAGGAGGTCCTGTTATGTATATTCCAAACAAGTCAATAGTGGTCTCCAAATTGCAGGTGGAAATACTTCCTTTGCTTGCCTTTAACTGGACCTTTGGGCACTATTCCTCCCACTGATGCAAGGAAATATTTGTCCCACTAACACCAATAAGGAGGGACCACTCCTTCCCCTGACACCAACAGTGGGGCATAATTCCTCCAGCTGACATGAAATGATGGGGCACTATTCCTTTCACTGACATCGATGGGACACTGGTCTTTCCACTAACACTAACAATTGGGCACTATACCTCCCACTGACACCAATGATGGGACACTATATCTTCCACAATGACACCAAGCATGGGGCACTATTCCTCCACTGAAACTAATAATAAGGCACTAGTCCTCCCTCTGACACCAACAATGGGACACTATTCCTCCCATACCAACAATGGTGCACTATTCCTTCCACTGATACTAATGATGGGGTACTATTTCTCCCACTGAAACCCATGATGGTGCACTATTCCTCCCACTGACACCAACAATGGGACATTATTCCTCCTACTCATACCAATAATGGGGCAGTATTCCTTCCACTGATAACAATGATGGGGCACTATTCCTTTCAGTGACACTAATGATGTAGCACTATCACCCCCCACCCCCACCCTCCACTGATACCAATGATAGGGCACTATTCCTCCCATTGATATAAACAACAGGGCACTATTCCTCCCACTGATACCAACAATAGAAAACTATTCCTCCCACTGACACCAACAATGGGACACAATTTTTTCCACTGACAACCCCAAGGGGGCACAATTTCTCCCAATGACACCAGCTTTCCACCGACACAAAAGATAGGATACTATTCCTCCCACTGACACCAATGGTAGGGCACTATTCCTCTCACTGATATCAACATGGTGACACTATTCCTCCCATTGATGCCAACAATGGGGCACTATTTCCCCCACTGATACCAATAATGGGACACTATTCTTGCCACAGACACCAATGATGGGGCACTATTCCTCCTACTGACACTAATGGTAGGGCACTATTCCTCCCACTGATACCAATGATGAGGCACTATTCTTCCCACTGAGACCAATGATGGGACACTATTCCTCCCACTGACACCAATGATAGTGGGCTATTCCTTTCATTGATACAAATAATGGGGCACTATACCTTCCATCGATACCAATGGTGGGGCACTATTCATTCTACGGATACCAATGATGGGGCACTATTCCTTCCACTGATAGCATTGGTGGGGCACTATTCCTTCCACTGATACCAATGATGAGGCACTATTCCTTCCACTGATACCAATGATGGGGCACTATTCCTTCCACTGATACAAATGATGGGGCACTATTCCTTCCACTGATACAAATGATGAGGCACTACTCCTACTGACCAAAAGTGCCTGAGGCAGTATTTACTCCCGGTGACACTGAGACGTTTTCTACTCCAACTGGCCAAGGCTTGGTCCCACAAAAGTCTGAAGGACAGTAAACTTGCCCTTTGATTAGATAGTTTGGAGACCCCTGTCTTAAGGGATACAGTTACCCCAAAAAACTAATAAAAAAATCAAATTTTCCAAGTTGTCCTCAACTTTTCCTCCTTCCCGTCAGCCCACGTGTCTCTCTCCGCTCGTCGCCTCGATTCTGTTCCTTCATACTGAGTTTTATTAGGTTTTCTGCAAGCTGATATTAAGAAATCCATAATTAAGTTCATGCGTACAATTGTCAAGTAATGTGTAGTGGTGGCACAAAATATTGTTTCTTCATTTACTTAATTAGGAAGAGTAAAATGTCATCTTTGTAAAACGAGCCTCTATACCATGGAAAATGATTACGCCATTGTCATGGAACCTGTTGTACATTGTCATCCGCCGCGATACAAATGTTACAACTATATAGCAAATTAAAGACGTGGCATTGCTCATAACAATTATTTGTATTTATTATTTTACTTTTAATAACGGAATCAGCTGCGAAGGAAACAAAACTAGTTTGTTGGTTGGGTTTTTTTTTTTTCCCTTCCCTTCCTAGGATAATTAAAGAATATTAAGCCAGATATGTCTAATCTATTTTAGGTAACAAAGTCATATTAATATAGACAATTTAAAACAACGCGCATTGCCACCGGGGTTTCTGGAGCAATATAACGTATGTCAGCCGTTAACGGGCAAAACATGGGGTGGTAGGCGGTTTTTATTTGGGTTGATGTTTTAATAGGTCATTAAAGTGATTTAAAATGATTGGTGGATTCTTTTTTTGTTTGTATTGTGTTGCGGAGGGGGTGGGGGTGGGGGGTGCTGAGGTCATAGCTAGACAAACAGGCTTTTTCAATAAGGCGCTGGAAGAAAGCGATGATTATTATCTGTGAAATATGATTTCTGATGGGTAGCTACAGCCTAGGACGCCGTGCCTTGTCCATGGTGAAATACGGAGGTTTTAGGTACAGTATTGTGCTATTCTGAGTCAAAGCCCTATTGAACTTTGAGGTTAAATCAGCTAAATATACATTGCATTGTCAAAAGTATTGGGACTCCTGCCTTTACACGCACATGAACTTAAATGGAATCCCAGTCTTAGTCCGTAGGGTTCAATATTGAGTTGGCCCACCCTTTGCAGCTATAACAGATTCAGATCTCCTGGGAAGGCCGTCCACAAGGTTTAGGAGTGTGTCTATGGGAATGTTGGACCATTCTTCCAGGGGAGCATTTGTGAAGTCAGGCACTGATGTTGGACGTGAGGGTTCAATATTGAGTTGGCCCACCCTTTGCAGCTATAACAGCTTCTGGGAAGGCCGTCCACAAGGTTTAGGAATGTGTCTATGGGAATGTTTGACTATTCTTCCAGAGGAGCATTTGTGAGGTCAGGCACTGATGTTGGACATGAAGGCCTGGCTTGCAGTCTCCGCTCGAACTCATCCCAAAGGTGTTCTGTCGGGTCAGACAGTACTCTGTGCAGTTCATTTAAGTTCCTCCATCCCAAACTCACTCATCCATGTCTTTATGGACCTTGCTTTGTGCACTGGTCCAAATCATTTGGTGGAGGGGGGATTATTGTGTTGGGTTGTTTTTCAGGGGATGGGCTTGGCCTCTTAGTTCCAGTGAAGGGAACTCTTAAGGCATCAGCATAACAAAACATTTCATGCCCCTAACTTTGTGGGAACAGTTTGGGGATGGCCTCTTCCTGCTCCAACATGACTGCCCACCAGTGCACAAAGCAAGGTCCATGAAGACATGGATAAGCGAGTTTGGGCTAGAAGAACTTGACTGGCCTTTACAGAGTCCTGATCTCAACTCGATAGAACGCCTTTGGGATGAATTAGAGCGGAGACTGCGAGCCAGGATTGGTGGTTTGGAGGAATTTGTGTTGGGAGGGGAGATGGGTGAAGAGGTTTTGAGCTAGAAGGGGGAGGAGATGCAGGGGAAGCCACTGAAGCTGCCTGCGACCGACTGACCGAGGATGGGGGGGTTTGTTGCTCCCCCCCAAAAAAATAGAGCACCAGCCGCCACTGTTCTAAAACAGTTTTTTTAGAAAGCATCCGAAGCCTAAAAAAAAGCATTACAAGCATGCTGTAGAGAAGCTCCTTTGCTCCCGGGCTGTTAAATGCACCACAACACAAAGCATTTCAGCGCATGCATTGCAGCCCACAGCATTGTGGTGGTAATGCACACCTTGGAAGCAGTGATCTCTCTTCAGTGGTCTGACACGCCCCCTGCAGAGTTAGACCTATAACTCTACAACCAGCAAAGTCCACATTCCATGCTGGATAGCTGTAGGTCTGACTCAGCAGGAAGTGTTGGACCTCCGCAGAGAGGCCACTGCTTCCACACAGAAAGCGACGGTCCTTTTCTTCAGCATGCTGGCAGGGGATGGGCTTTTTTTTACTCAGCCTGTGGCTACTTTTTAAATAAGAAGAAATGTAAGATTTGAACACCTTTTGTAGTGATACACCTGGAATGTATTTAACCGATTTTAGGTGAAAGCTCAAATTGATTTAAAACATTTAGATGAGAAAGAACTTTTATAGTTTTAGCAAACAGATTTTTAAATCAGGCCGGCTGCCAGAATATTCAAGTTGCCAAAAGTGTGTTTTTGCAAACCATTTATATATATACATTTTTTCAGATTTACATAGGGTAGGGAAGGGTTAGAATCCTTGATGGTTTTTCTTATTGCATTCTAAATCTCCATTGGCTAAATTTCCCCTAAATTTCCCCTAACTTCCTGTCCTGATGACTGCACAGAAAGCAAGAGGACTCAGACAGAAGAAAAAGGACTCCCCCTGACAAAGCCTTCTTCTGCTTTTCTCTACAGAAGGATGGGGTCATATTGGTGCAGCCAACATCCAGGGTCACCATCTACTTCCTGGACTGAGAGATGACACAAACTTGTAAATCCTGGTGTCTGTGCTGGCTTGGCTGTGTTCACAAAAGTGTTCACAAAAGTCTGATGCAAATCAGCCCCACTGAAGCCTCTCATCTGCTGACTGGCTACAAAGTAACAATGTAGAGTACGAGTGATAACTAGGGAAGAGGAGACTTTGAAAATGCTTCCTCCTGCTTGCAGCATGCTTATAACATCATCTTAGTCTAGGCGAAGTCACTGGATGACTTTTCATTGGTTAAAAAGTTGACCATTTTTGAAAAAAAATTACTCCTGCTGTAATTAAGGATGAGCCAAGGTTTGGGAAACTGTCACATGACAGCAGGCTGCCAGCCCAAACAGCTGCAGGGACAAAGGGCAGGAATGCTGGTGACATCATGGACCTAATAAGGCCACATGGCCATATATGATCAATGACATTGTCCAAATATGGCCAAGGCCATCATTAATCTAAATATGTCCAAGTATGGCCATGGCCATCATTGACCTAAATATGTCCAAGTATGGCCATGGCCATCATTGACCTAAATATGTCCATGATCTAAGTATGTCTAAGTATGGCCATGACCATCATTAATAAATATGCCCAAGTATGGCCATGGCCATCATTGACCTAAATATGTCCAAGTATGGCCATGGCCATCCATGACCTAAGTATGTCCAAGTATGGCCATGGCCATCATTGACCTAAATATGTCCAAATATGGCCATGGCCATCCATGACCTAAGTATGTCCAAGTATGGTCATGGCCATCATTGACCTAAATATGTCCAAGTATGGCCATGGTCATCACTGATCTAAATATGTCCAAGTATGGCCATACCCATCACTGACCTAAATATGTCCAAGTATGGCCATGGCCACCATTGACCAAATATGGCCTTATGGCCATATTTGGTCAATGCCAATGACCAAATGTGGCCATATCAAGTCAATGATGTCACCAGCCTCCCCACCCCTTGTTACCTACAACCACAGGGCTGGGAATTCCATAGCAGTAGCTGATTGGTCTGGTGACCTACTATCATGTGACATTTTGCAGTGGGTTTGGGATGTACCTTAGCTCATCCCTAATTGTGACATGTCAGAAGTTTATTCATGCAGACTTTTAAGGTTACTGATAGGTCTACTTTAAATGTGTTTGGGTGAGCCTCTACTTAAAGGGTGAGTTCACCTTTACCAAAAAAAATCCTACCTATACAGGTAAGGGGCACCTGTAGATAAAAACAAATGGTGCCACTTTGACCAAAGTTGGATAATGCCCTTGCTATAAGTGTAGGCCATTTACATACTTCCTGAAGCCTTTCCAAAACACTTCCAGAGATGGCGCTATTCTCATCCTGCCTTGTTGCTAGGATGTTGTTAAGATACTCCCAGCCGATTCAAACCCCCTTGCATGTGCTGTGTCTCCCTTGTCACAGTAGCTCTGAGCTGTGATGGAGGAGATAGTGGACCACACGTGTGCAGGGGCTGGGAGTGTCTTAGCAACATCCTAGCAACAAGGCAGGATAAGGTGATGCCATCTTTGGGAATTTTTTGGCCAGGCTTGAGAAGGTATGTAAATGGCCTACATCTATAGAAAGGGCATTATCCAGCTGAGCAGTTTGTTTTTATCTACAGGTGCCCCTTACCTGCGTAGACAGTTTTTTGTTAAAGGTGAACTAACAAAACTCCACATCTCAGATTAAGTCTTGAGGCCGCCTAGAAGAAGTTTTTCTTTCTCTCCAGTCAAGTTGATTCATGGTGTCCACAACCCCATCTGAGTTCCTGTTGAGCTGCCGGAGAAGAAAGGCCTACACCACCCTCAGCCAATGACCTCTCTTAACTC
The DNA here is from genome assembly GCF_042186555.1 of Aquarana catesbeiana. Taxonomy (NCBI): domain Eukaryota; kingdom Metazoa; phylum Chordata; class Amphibia; order Anura; family Ranidae; genus Aquarana; species Aquarana catesbeiana. Next base: position 268,763,956 of record NC_133334.1, on the reverse strand, counting down.
CTACAATCTGCATAGCTAGAATAAAATATGTATTCCTGGAGCTCTCTCTGCCTCTGCGAGGATAAATTATGTCTCATTTTAACCCGGGAATGTTTTTCTCAATCAAGGTGCTGCATGGTTACATTGTGTTCTTTTTTCCCTTCCTCTGTGCTCCACGTTCATTTGTTAAAAAAAAAATAATAATAAAAAAACAAGAATGCAGCTTGCGAGACCGATGAATAATCAGTCAAGGAACATAACAAAATGGAAATGTCTCAGCCATAAAGGATAAAGAATTTAAAACTGCCATATTTTTTTTTTTTTAAGCATTATTTCCTCCATGCATTCAGAACAGAAATCACATGTTCATGATGGGTTTCATACAAGCCAATTCATTACCTATTTTTTTTTTCACACCCCCCTCCATCCCAGCAATTTATCATAAACAATTCATGAAGCTGCGGTGTATTGTGATAAAGAAATTAATGTTACACATTAGACTGGGGAAAGTGTTTTTTTTTTTCTTATGTCTAATATAATCTGTTGGACCGCACTGACCTAAAAGCCTGCATCTAAAAAAAAATTGTGGCAATTTATTTTCTCCCCTATGTCATATATATACAAAAATAAAAATAAATGATATATATATATATATATATATATATATATATATATAAAAAAAATTGTGGCAATTTATTTTCTCCCCTATGTCATATATATACAAAAATAAAAATAAATGATATATATATATATATATATATATATATATATATACATATACATATATATATATATATACATATATATATATATATACATATATATATATATATATATATATATATATATATATATATATATATATATATATATATATATATATATTTATATATTTACATATATATATATTTTTTTATTTATACAGCATATAGGAAATAATATAAAATAAATAAAAAATAAAATAAATATGATATATTTTATATAAATAATAAAAAAATAAAAATAGATAGATAGATAGATAGATAGATAGATAGATAGATAGATAGATAGATAGATAGATAGATAGATAGATAGATAGATAGATAGAGATTTATATACAAGCACATTATATAAATAATATAATTTCCTATTTGTCAAAAAAGAAATGGAATCTTTTATTTTATCTTTTCTGCTAATCATTCTCTCGCTCCCAAATGGATATATACAAATTTTCAGGGTTTCCCATTTGTCAGAAAATGAATAAATACATTTATTTTAAATATATATATTATATATATATATATATATATATATATATATATATATATGTTTTCCTATTTGTCAAAAAAGAATTGGAATCTTTCATTTTTATCTTTTGTGTTAATCACATTCTCTCTTCCCATGCGGATATATAAACATTTTAAGGCTCGCCCTGGCACATTTTTTTTATTAATTTTTTTTTTATATACAGATTGGTTCAGCCACCCCTGGGTTAGAGGCTTTGTCAGTTCACAGTTAATTAGCTATGCATGGCACGTCGAGCCGTTACTAGCAGACAATATTCCATCTTGTGACACAATTGGTTGTGGCATTTGGGCAAATATACAGTTGCTGTTTTTTTTTGTTTTTTTTTTTTTTTTTATTTCCTACAAAATTTGGTGTCGTTTGTCATAACAGTTCACAGCTGAAAGCGTTAAACGAGTCTCTGAATATATTTAAATATAGATATTTTTCTTCATTATCCTCTTTTCGCCTGCTATTGATCATGACTGTCCTATAAGTATTTATTTGCATTAATTGCAGCTTTAGCCCGTTGCCAATTGGAGTTATCCGTCGAGGGCTCCCACATCCATCGCTTTGGCAAGTGACAAGTGTTTTAAGAGATAACCTTTTTGAGCAGTGCGTAGGCACTTATCATATTTTAGCGTTTTGCCAAATGTATACACAGCTGGTGTACTGTGCGTTCAAGCCTAAATATTGGCCGCTATGCCTTTCTTTTCTTTCTTTTTTTTTTTTTTTTTTTTTTTTTATTCTGCTTTTTTTTTTTTTCTCACCAATGACAATGGGGAAGCATTTGCAGCCTGAGCATCTCACTTCTACCATTATTTTAGTATGGCTGAGTAATTATGTATAGCTTACCACTGACTCACCCCCCGTTCTCCAAAATAGCACAGTGTTTTAAGTGTGGTTTTGATTTTGGGTTATTAAAAGAGTCTTTGAATAACAAGAAACAGGCAGCGCTTCCTGATCCTTGAGCTGATTTGATTTCAAACCGTCCGTAAAATAAAAGCATGCAGCCAGTTCCCATTAATAGTCAGCCTGCATGCAGAATTGATTTTCGGTACTGTATTACAGGAGCATGTATCAGCACAACAATGCACAGACTGTTAATCACTCGGGTCTGAAGAAAGTGCGGTCACGTGACTGCAGCGCCGGCCGCCCCAATGTTCAAACAGGGCAACCAATTAGAGCAGCTGGATGGGTAGGGGTTAAAATATATAGACGAAAATCCAATCACTAAAATTTTTGATTATTGTTATTTCAAAAGTGACTTTCAATTTTTTTTTTAACCACTTGACCTCCGGAAGGTTTTACCCCCTTCATGATCAGGGCTTTTTTTTTTGCGCTACTTAAACTGGCAATTGCGCGGTCATGCAACGCTGTACCCTAATTACATTTTTATCATTTTTTTTACATCAATAGAGCTTTTTATCTTAAGCTTCTTACATAATATTACTGGGTCAGGAGGAGTGCACACAAACCAAGGATAGCACCGGCATCCCTTAAATTATATATACCAGCTAGAACATACATGGGATTTTCATGGCGGTAAAACAATACAATTCCTTCAAAGATTTTATTTATTGAATGTCCATTTAAAATCACGGTAAAAGAAGTATACAGTTTTCAAAATAGGAAGAGTGAAGAGAAATGGGTGTTTGACGATACTTCATATAACCAAATACAAAGAACGTTCTAAAAATTCATAACTTTATTATGAAATGTTAAAAAACATTTTACATCGGGTGGGCAGTATGAAACCCCCCGTGTATAAAACCAGGAAGATAGCAGCAGTCAGACTGTTTGGAGAGCTTCCTACAGGTTTCGAGGTCCCAGCCGCTTCTTCAGGGCTTCAGCCTCTCATCATCTGACTTAATGCCTAATATTAATAATCAAATAGATACAATAAGTACAAGTGCATACATCAGGCATGTCCAAAGTCCGGCCCGCGGGCCAATCGCGGCCCGCGGTCCGGTTTTGAACGGCCCGCCTGGTTATCTAAACATGTATATCTTTTGTGGCCCCTGACGATCTCCCAGTGCCGGGGCCACAAAAGATATATAGGCTGGCTGCCTCGGAGGGAGGAGGTGGGACGAGCGCCATGCACACAAGATTAGTATTTCCTGTTTACACGACAGCCTCTGTATTAGGGAGTCCCGTCTCCGGCGCTGCCATTGGACGAAGGTTCTGTCCATCAAAGGAGGCGGGACTTTCTCTTAAAGAGGCCGCTGTGTAAACAGGAGATCTTTGGCGCTCATCCTGCCCCCTCCATATGCCCTCCAAGGCTGCACTGATAGTAATGGTGAGTGCATTCCTGGCAATGGTCAGTGCTGCATTCCTGGCAATGGTGAGTGAATTCCTGGCAATGGTGAGTGAATTTCTGGTAATGGTGAGTGAATTCCTGGCAATGGTGGGTGCATTCCTGGCAATGGTGAGTGAATTTCTGGTAATGGTGAGTGAATTCCTGGCAATGGTGAGTGCATTCCTGGCAATGGTGGGTGCATTCCTGGCAATGGCGAGTGCATTCCTGGCAATGGTGAGTGAATTCCTGGTAATGGTGGGTGCATTCCTGGCAATGGTGGGTGCATTCCTGGCAATGGTGGGTGCTTTCCTGGCAATGGTGAGTGCATTTCTGGCAATGGTGAGTGAATTCCTGGTAATGGTGGGTGCATTCCTGGTAATGGTGGGTGCATTCCTGGTAATGGTGAGTGAATTCCTGGTAATGGTAAGTGAATTTCTGGTAATGGTGAGTGAATTCCTGGTAATGGTGAGTGAATTCCTGGTAATGGTAAGTGAATTTCTGGTAATGGTGAGTGAATTCCTGGTAATGGTGAGTGAATTCCTGGTAATGGTGGGTGCATTCCTGGCAATGGTGGGTGCATTCCTGGTAATGGTGGGTGCATTCCTGGCAATGGCGAGTGCATTCCTGGCAATGGTGAGTGAATTCCTGGTAATGGTGGGTGCATTCCTGGCAATGGTGGGTGCATTCCTGGCAATGGTGGGTGCTTTCCTGGCAATGGTGAGTGCATTTCTGGCAATGGTGAGTGAATTCCTGGTAATGGTGGGTGCATTCCTGGTAATGGTGGGTGCATTCCTGGTAATGGTGAGTGAATTCCTGGTAATGGTAAGTGAATTTCTGGTAATGGTGAGTGAATTCCTGGTAATGGTGAGTGAATTCCTGGTAATGGTAAGTGAATTTCTGGTAATGGTGAGTGAATTCCTGGTAATGGTGAGTGAATTCCTGGTAATGGTGGGTGCATTCCTGGCAATGGCGAGTGCATTCCTGGCAATGGTGGGTGCATTCCTGGTAATGGTGGGTGCATTCCTGGCAATGGCGAGTGCATTCCTGGCAATGGTGAGTGAATTCCTGGTAATGGTGGGTGCATTCCTGGCAATGGTGGGTGCATTCCTGGCAATGATGGGTGCTTTCCTGGCAATGGTGAGTGCATTTCTGGCAATGGTGAGTGAATTCCTGGTAATGGTGGGTGCATTCCTGGTAATGGTGGGTGCATTCCTGGTAATGGTGGGTGCATTCCTGGCAATGGTGGGTGCATTCCTGGCAATGGTGAGTGAATTCCTGGCAATGGTGAGTGAATTCCTGGTAATGGTGAGTGAATTCCTGGCAATGGTGAGTGAATTCCTGGCAATGGTGAGTGAATTCCTGGTAATGGTGAGTGAATTCCTGGCAATGGTGAGTGAATTCCTGGCAATGGTGAGTGAATTCCTGGCAATGGTGAGTGAATTCCTGGTAATGGTGAGTGAATTTCTGGTAATGGTGGGTGCATTCCTGGCAATGGTGGGTGCATTCTTGGCAATGGCGAGTGCATTCCTTGCAATGGTGAGTAAATTCCTGGCAATGGTGAGTGAATTCCTGGTAATGGTGGGTGCATTCCTGGTAATGGTGAGTGCATTCCTGGTAATGGTGGGTGCATTCCTGGTAATGGTGAGTGCATTCCTGGCAGTGGAGGGCGCATTCCTGGCAATGGTGTGTGCTGCATTCATGGTAATGGTGGGTGCATTCCTAGCAATGGTGGGTGCTGCCTTCCTGGCAATGGTGGGTCTGCAAATGGTAATTGAGGGTCTGCAGATGGGCACTGACCCTTATTTTGCTTCACAGTTCTTTTATTTAAAATTTTTATGTTTTTTTTTTTCCTGAAACTTCTCTCTTAAAGTGAAGGTGCGTGTTATACGCTGATAAATACGGTAAATCCAAATAATACGCCTGAGCTCATCTCTTCACCACACACAGCCACAAAGGCAGGAGAATTCTTGTTGGGCGGTGTATTAGTGCTCGAACGAACACACTTAGACCGAATTTTATTGGTTCAAAGAATGTCAGGCAAAGTGGTTGGCCCTCACGCATGTTCACTTCATCAAATCTGGCCCTCTTTGAAAAAAGTTTGGACACCCCTGCCCTACACTATTCGATGAGCCGGAGTGAATGGACTGTTGCTGTGTGCCTGGTTGCCTCTGCACTATGTTGGGAAAGAACCAGTTGAATCTACAGCGGCTCCTACGGAGGTAGTGCTACAGGTGCTCCCAAAGACTTCAGACCCAACTTCTTTTGGCTATCTTGTATTTGAGTGGTATGTATTATATTAATGTGACTTGTTGTTTGGGGTTTGTAATAAAAGACTTGTATGGCCATTAAATTTCACATTACATGTGTCTGGTTTATTAGGGAAGGTTACCATGTGGGTTCTAAAATGGGATTTGGGTGGAAATGTTGAGAGACGACACCATCTGTGATACTTTAGTCACGGTTCTTTATCTGAATGTGTAGTAGTGTTTTATCTTCCTGAGTTGATCAATGCATCAAGGGGAACAACATGCGTTTCTGGTCCGTTGATGGATGATTTCATTATAGGATTTTTTTCCCTATAACATTGGCAACAAGTCCCATTTTAACCAGCCAGTCAGGTGCTGGCTTTACCTTCCTGTGCTCTTCCACCACTGTAGCACCACTGGGGAGCATTTGCCCCTCTTCTCTATCTACCATGAGGAAATGCTGGGATCCTGTGAAGCCACTTACTAGGTATGAGTACTGGAGGTGTATCCTTGATCCTGTGTCCCTATGACCCACAGCTGGCAAGGAGCCTACACAAGATTTTTTTCTTGGGGCTCTGAAAGAATGCGATTGAGCAGGGGTAAGGTAGGTGTTACCAGAAGAGGGAGCCAACTATCAAAAAAAAATGTTTTCACCAAATGGGCAGGTTTGGTCTAAAGGAGTCCCTAAATCTGAGAATCGCCATATAGTTGTTCTGAAATGAGATGTCCAAGAAGCTCTTATAGGTTTGATGAGCAAGTGTCCACAAACTCTTGGCCATAAAATGTAGAAACAAAAAACTCACAATGGAAACTGAAAATTATATATTATCAAGCTGATAACAGAAGCGAAATAACGGTACAAAATTCTTTAACTGATTTCTTGAACGACAATCAAACATTTGCATCAGGAACTCATCTTGCAGCTAAGACATATAATCTTCTGCATCGGTAAGTTGTTTTCCTTTGAGACTAATGTATACTGATCATTATGACCTAGAAAACACTGCCTGGTGATCTTTTTCTCCTAATTAATAGACTTTCCAACCGACTCCCAATAAAAAAAAAAAAAAGGATAACGTGTTTAATAATTTTGCATGTACCCCCTACCTGTACAGTCTGGTCACATTGGCACCATTACCATGGAGTCCCCTTCCCCCTTAACTCTTTTTTTTTAAGCAAGAATGCAATTAATAATCAGGATGGTCACAACATTTGGCCAATGAGATGGTATTTTTATTGGTCACATAACAGCACATTAGAGGAGGGGGGGGAGGCCTCAGTCAGTAAAATATGGTGTATGGTTTAAGTAGGGAGTGGGACGACCTCAATTGGGGAGTCATTGGTAAGTAACTTGGTCTGATACCATTGAGTGTATCGGCAGCATTGTGCTATCAATTGTCGGGTTTCAGTAGTTAAGGTTTGAATTAAAGGCTCCCCAATATCAAAGAATTTTGGAACGTGTGCTTCATTATGTTGAGAGGCCACTCCATACATAAAAAACCACCCCATTCACACTTGTGCGACTTGTCATACGATTCTGGACATCAAATTTGCATGACAAGTCATAGCCCACGTTGTCCAATGATAACCATTCATGTATGTGTGACTTAAAGTCATAGCGACTTCAAAGTAGTTCATGCACTACTTTTTTTTTTTTTTATCTATTTATTGTACATAAAACATAAGACATACAAAGACAAGAAGAACAAGAAAAAAAAATGATGGAGACGTTCCAGCTGGACAACAGCAAGTACCCACGCAGGGGTCTCTGCGGGGTGATGCATAACAGGAGAACACACAGATCACATGCCGGTCTCGGCTGGACCAAATTATAATCTGGTTTCGACTCATGCTCTAGAAGGACCAGGAGCAATAGACAAAAATATATGTTGTTCAGTAACCTTTAATGCAGTGGGGAAAGCACACGGTATGTTGTGAAAGGATGATATAGGGTGAATCATTCCTCCTCAGATGGTGCTGTGGAAGGTTCTGCTAGCCAATTGGACTATACTCTGTCATACTTCTTAGGGCATCCTCGATGATGATAGGTATCTCTATATAGGGTATTATATTTTTAACGTGTGACTTCCATAAGGAGAGGGAGGGTGGAACCTGTTTCTTCCAACATAAGGTAATCGTTTTGCTGGCATAGAACAGGAGCAGACCTATCAGGGTCCTCTCTGCCACTCTAGGTACTAGCTCCTCCACCCGACCCAACAGACAAATTAGTGGTGACGAGGCCACCACAATACCCAGCAGGTCACTTATTACAGAGAGTACTTGTGCCCAATGAATTAAGTCTCCCGGAGAGTAATCACATCTCCAGCACTCAGAGGACAGGGAGGGATGCATTTCGTGTAGTCTATAAGGAGTAATGTATGCCCTATGGGCAATCTTATATTGTATAAGACGGTCTCTCAGTGAGACCAGGATTTTATTTTTGTCATCCCAGTTCTCAGAATCAAGATCCAGAACATCCTGGGACCAACGCTGACGAAGAGTGGACAGCTCTGGAGAGGAGACTCTGGGGAGATGGGCATATACGACATATCCCTTTGCGGAGGGACCACAAGTCACATCCAAGTCACACCCATCCAAAGTTGTGTCATAGTTGCATCAAAGTTGCGTCAAAAGGTGCACCAAAGTTGCAAGACTTTTGAGTTGTAAAAGTGTAAATGGAGCCTAAGTCAACTTTTTTATGAACAATGAAATAGAAGGGGGGGGGGGGGGGGGTCAGGGTAAACTAATTTATGCAAAGTTGTATTTTTCACCACAAGAGAAATATAGGTGACTAGCTCTTGGAGATCCTGACACCAGGAATGTCTATTAAAGAAGACATATTATTGCATAGTTATATTGGTCTAGTTTGGACCAATGTAACTATGTATATGTCATACCTATGGGATCCATCTAGAAGCTGAAAATCACTATAGTAGACAACCCCACCACAGTGATCTTCACTAGCTTCTGGGTTCATGCCAAAAGATTGACCTCCTATGTTCAGAATGCGTTAGGGCACCTACTCCATACAAGACCTGGAAGCTAGTGGAGATCACTGTAGTAGAATAGCCTACTGCAGTGATTTACAGCTTCTAGATGGATCCCACAGGTACAGTATATGCATACAGTCGTTACAGTGATCCACGCTAGACCAATGTAACTACTAATGTAATACAGTAAAACCTTGGATTAAAAGTAACTTGGTCTGACAGTGTTTTGCAAAACAAGCATTTTTTTTATAAATAAAGACTTGATATACAAGCGATGTCTTGATATACAAGTAGCGTCATGTCACAGCTGAGTATAAAAGAGAAGAGAGGCGCCTCTAAGTGTAGCAATCTGGTTACATTTAATGAAGGTACAACATTTAGCAACTCACATGGTTGATGATTAAAACAGGCACAGTATGAGGTATCCGGGGTAAAGCTGTCCACATAGACATAGATATTTACTGCGGCAGAATTTTAGGGTGTGCCCCCAAATATGTTTTTGTACATTGTAATAGACCCTGATGAGGTTTTTTTGGGCTGGAGCATCCCTCCCCCTCCCCATTACCTCTTATTTAGTGGTCACCAGTGCATAGGATGTATCCGCTTCAGTTCTCCCACATAGAGGAGTTTGGCTCCCATGGTTGAGACTCAGGATCTTTCATTCTTTTACTAGTGTAGTACCCACTAATTTGGGGTACTTTGTCGCAGTAAGTGGGCTTAGCACTATATGACCATATAGTGTGACCAAACCCCGACTTATTTTTTTGAATATGTTCAGGTGTTTTTAACTAGTCTTGCAGAATAAATCTCATTCTTGTATGTGTGCGCTCTAATCTGTTTTGTTGGTCTTATAGCAGCACCATCTTGAATTTAAACACAATTTAGGGTGTGCCCCCCAAATATGTTTTTGTATTTCATACTATGTATGAACACCAATCTCACTCTCCTCCTAGACAGTCCCATCCCCCCACAGTTAGAAACACACATAGCGAACAGAGTTAACCCCTTGGTCGCCCCCTAGTGTTAATCCCTCCCCTGCAAGCGACATTTACACAGTAATCAGTGCATTTTTATAGCACTGATCTCTGTATAATTGTCTATGGTTTCAAAAATGTGTCAAAAGTGTCAGATGTGTCCGCCATAATGTCGCAGCCCCGATAAAAATCTCAGATCGCCGCCATTATTAGTGAAAAAAAAAATAATAATAAAAATGCCACAAATCTATCCCCTATTTTGTAGACGCTATAACTTTTGCGCAAACCAATCAATATACGCTTATTGTGATTTTTTTTACCAAAAATATGTAGAAGAATACATATTGGCCTAAACTGAGGAAAAAAAATCATTTTTTTTTATAAAAAAAATATGGGATATTTATTATAGCAAAAAGTAAAAGATATTGTGTTTTTTTCAAAATTGACGCTCTTTTTTTGTTTATAGCGCAAAAAATAAAAACCGCAGAGGCGATCAATTACCACCAAAAAAAAGCTCTATTTGTGGGGAAAGAAAGGACGTCAATTTTGTTTGGGTACATCGTCGCATGACCACACAATTGTCAGTTAAAGCGACGCAGTGCCAAATCGCAAAAAAATGGTCTGGTCATTGAGCAGCCAAATCTTCCGGGGCTGAAGTTGTTAATTTAATAGAAAGTAAAAATATGTAGCAGAATACATATTGTCCTAATTTTGTTTTTTTAAATTTTTTTTTATTGGATATGTTTTATAGCAGTAAGTACGAATATTTTATTTTATTTTTTTTTCAAAATTTTCCGTCTTTTTTTATTTATATCGCAAAAAATTAAGATGTGATCAAATACCACCAAAAAGAACTCTTTTTGTGTGAAAAAAAAATTAATTTAGACACAGCGTTGCACGACTGCGCAATTACCAGTTAAAGTAGCACAGTTCTGAATAGCAAAAAATGGCCTGGTCATGAAGGGGGTAAAACCTTCTGGAGCTGAAGTGGTTATATCAGGATGGCGGAGTTTTAGATGGTGTGTGCTAAATTTATACTTTAGTCATTTTTTCAATATTTTTAAACATAGTAGAGGAAACATCATCAGTAAGTGGGAAAGGGAAAGGTGGGGGGTGCTCACATGGTTTACAGACCACAGTGAAAAATGGTGGGAAAGCTTGTCTGCACTCAATTAAAAAAAAAAAAAGCTGAAGACGGAATTGCAACTTATAAAGAATACTCTAAGAGGGGAAAGTGGAGATGTCTAGAGAAGAACAAAAAAGGGGTCAATTATATTTGTGATATTTATGTAGTGCTTACACTGCATTTATTCCTGAAAGATGGAATTGTACTTTAATTGAATCTAGGAAGCCATACAGGAAAATCATGGTAATAATATGGCTAATGAGGATTTTTTGTTATACCGTTGATGTGCAGCTATTGCAGTAACAGCATCACATACAACGAACGAAATAAGAGGTCGATATTTTCATGAACCTTTTATTTGAATCTTTCTTCTGTACTAGAGCTAAATGTATAAGATGCCACACAAGCACTTTGTGGTTTGTAAGTACAAGAACCTCAATCTGAAGACTCTAACAGCTGTTGATAATTATAGAATGCTGCAGACTGATATCTAAAGAGGTAATAAGGGACTTTGGGTTGAACGATTCTGTTATTTTAACCTAAAGCCCTGAGTGTCAACGCAAAATCCTAATTTATTTCAGGAAGATTTTTCTGGTCAACCAGTTTGTGATTTGGAGGAGAAAATTCGGGATGATGGTTTGGTTGACTGGCCACGGCCAGGTCATTGTTTGTATAAGGGATAAGCCACCTGTGAACTCTACAAGAGATCCCAAAATGTATTTTTGGGGTTTCCAAGTAAACCAACATCTATTTTTTATTTATTTATTTTTTTTAATCATTAGTGCAAGACAAATTATTCACAAGTCATTTTATAATTAGAAGTTGATATTTTGGATTCACAAACAAATGGCAAGTTGTCAAGGGCGTGTAAACGATCCTGTTCTTTAACAGCTGCTGGTCTCATTCCAGCATCTTGGTTTTGGTTGTGATACATTCTTTCTGTCTGTCCACCTGCAAGGCGATTGATGTAGTCAGTCTCTGGGTGGAGACCAAACCTGATTTAAGCCAGCCAAGCCTACAGTCTCATGCTTATGTTCCAGGCTCCCTACTTGTCTGCCCTGCTCTGCCAGATTGGATTCCTTCGTTGACTACCTTGGAATGGATATCGACTATTCTCTGAACTTTGCCTCCCTTTTGACAATGGATGGACCCTGACTATTTTGAACTTTGTCTGCCTTGTACCTGGACTGTGGTTGAACCACTCTGCCCATCTGCCAACCGCAAAGTACCTGTTTGCTTAGCTCAGTTTGTGCCTCCCCCGGTATGGTGGCCTGGCACTACAACATTATGTAGTCCTGGGGGAAACCAAGTATCGGTAGGCTTGCTTGCCTTATCAGAATGGGGTGAAGAACAGAGAAGCTAGCTATAGTGTCTGACTACCTGCGTTAAGGGTAAGGGTGACACAAGTAAACATTTGGTGTTCAGTTGAGCGCCACTGGTCTAGATCTGGGGTCTCCAAACTTTCTAAACAAAGGGTCGGTTTACTGTGCTTCAGAGTTTAGGGGGGGCTGGACCATGGCCAGTGGGAGTAGAAAACGTCCTGGCATCGGTGGGAGTAAACGATGTCCCATCTTTGGTATCAGGGGAATTATTAGTGCTCCATAGTTAGTGTCAGTGGGAGAAATAGTGCCCCATCATTGGTGTCGGTGGGGGGAATAGTGCCCTATCGTTTGTGTCAATGAGAGGAATAGTGCTCAATCATTGGCGTCAGTGGAAAGAATAGTGCCCCATCATTGGTGTCTGTGGGAGGATTTAATGCTCCATTGATGTTGTCAGTGCGGTAATTATTGCCTCATTGTTGGTGCCAGTGTTAGAAATAGTGTCCCAATGGCTGACCAAAGGCAAACAAAGGGCCACATTCAGCCTCCGGGCCACAGTTTCGAGACCACCAGTCTAGATGACCATGGCATGAGAACCTAGAGATCAAAGACCAAAAGTTACTAATGTTTATATGGAATGCTGCCAAATATCTACTCCATGATGGTGCCATCTCCTCCTCCACTATGGTGTTACAGGTACTATTGAGGAGTAGTGTGTGTTAATAAAAAAAGAGACAGGAAAAGGACTAAGCAAGTTAGAACATTAAAAACATCTGGTTGGCTATTTTATCTAGACATCTGCCGTTTCATCTTTCAGTGACTTGTTGTAGTGGAATTTATGTAAGAACCAGGCTTAATATACAAGCCTAGATCTTTCATTGACTCAAGTTCTTTAGAATCTTCCTAATGACCCCCTCTTAGGTGAAAGTATGTATAACAACTTCTGTGACCTCTCAGGAAAAACCCACATAAGATATCCAAACCACTTCAAATGGCACCTTTAAATTTGTAGCAGCCACGACTCACTCTAATACCGCGTACACACGATCGCACATTCCGACAACAAAATCCATGTTTTTTTTTCCGACGAATGTTGGCTCAAACTTGTCTTGCATATACGCGGTCACACAAATCTTGTCGGAAATTCCGATCGGCAAGAACGCGGTGACGTACAACACGTACGACGAGACGAGAAAAATGAAGTTCAATAGCCAGTGCAGCTCTTCTGCTTGATTCCGAGCATGCGTGGAACTTTGTGCGTCGGAATTGTGTACACACAATCAGAATTTCCGACAAAGGATTTTGTTGTCGGAAAATTTGAGATCCAGATCTCAAATTTTGTTTGTTGGAAATTCCGACGGAAAATGTCCAATGGAGCCTACACACGGTCGGAATTTCCGACAAAAAGCTCACATCGAACATTTGTTGTTGGTTGGAAAATCCGACCGTGTGTACGCGGCATTAGACTTTTCCTAGAAGCTGAACTCCATAAAACGTAAGCTCATGAGTCTCATAGGGAACCCTTTTTGTGGCACTTGTAAGACAATGACCTTACTAATGTGATCTATTCCCTTAGTCACCTAACAAATGAAGGCTGTACATGCTCAGTGAACAATTTGTTTCCTTGATTTACCAAAGGCAAATAGGCTGTTCACTTTGCAAGGAAGTTTTCCCTAGAGCTTAGTGAATGTGGTGAAATTTCACTTTGCAAAGAACATCCAATCACTTTTCGAGAGAAACAACAGAATTTTTGCTTGCACTTGATTGAATGATGGAAGTCTGCAGAGCTTCACTCCATACACTAAGCACCAGGGCAAGTTCCAGAGTAAAGGAAACATCTTATTTGCCTTTAGTTAATCAATCCCCCTTATCTTGCCTGGTGGATGCTCCATGTCAGCAGTAGTAGGTGAGAGCACGTCTCAGTGAAAAGCAAAATAATTCTCTGGTGTTCATCCCTGTCCATTACAAGAAGAGTTAGATTTGAATAAGTGACTCTCCCAAGTCCCAAAACTTGCATTAACCCAACCGGCAAAAGCTGGTGAGTTGACCAGAAACTCAAAAAGTAGTAAATCATTGTGTACGGTACAAGGTACGTAGTGGCTCAGGTTAGGGTTGATGGCAGGCAGAAGGTCAGACCAGCAGCAGACAGGCAAAATGTTTGCTTTGGTAGAAGGCCAAGGGTAACGGTAGGTAGATAGGTCTTATCATTGTACAAGTAGAAGGTCAGGGCAGCTGAAAGACAAACAAGAAACAGCAACCAGAAGACAAATTAGGGGAGATTTACTAACATTGGAGCACTTAGAATCTGGTGCAGCTGTGCATGGTAGCCAATCAGCTTCTAATATCAGCTTGTTCAATTAAAGTAGAACTATAGGCAAAACCTTATTTTTTTAAATTTTGGATAGAGTAAGGGGGGTTATAACCCCTGTAAGATTTTTTTTTCCCCATCTGTGTCTGATTTACTTCCCATAACCAAACAGAAAGTTAGAGGAAATCCCTGCAAATTAAGGGAATCCCTTGAGGATCCCCCAGGTCACCAGAACTAGGGTCCCAATTGGAAGATTTCCTTTCTTATTACTTTTCTGGGGACAACCCAAAATTGTAGGTTTTCATTTATTTTCACATTCAATAATAATGGTAAACAGGACAAACAGAGAAGGTGAATCTCCTAAACTGGGGCACAGACAGCAATAACAACTGACAGGTGTTCTAATATCTCTCCACTCTATCCAAAACCTAAAAACAAGTTTTGTCCCTAGTTATACTTTAAGCTTTGACAATAAAACCTGGAAGCGGATTGGTTTCTTTGCAGAGCTGCACCAGATTTTGCACTCTTCAGTTTTAGTAAATCTCCTCCATTGCATCAGTACAAGGACCAAAGTCCAAACCAGGTCAAAAGTAGCAGATCAGAGTGAACCAAGAACAACATGCCAAGATAGGAAATCAGGTGACATGGGTTAATGTCCACAGTAGTTTGCTCATTATCAGAGAAAACTAAGGTTATTGGTCACAGTAGGGCTGCCCAGACCAGGCAAGGGGGCACTGTGCATAAGGTAAACACATGCTGGTCATTACACTCTATGTATGTACAGTACTATCCCTATAGAGGGTCCAGGCCTTGCTCATCACTGTGGGCATACACCGGAGGGTCTTCAGGGTCTGGGAGAGTGCTACTGCTGCGACCCTGGTAGTTCCGCCACTGCTTCAGATGTTCCAACACTTCGCTGTCTTCTAATACAAGAAGAGAAGCTCTACTTGGACCCCACACCGTGGGGACAACATTACAGGCTGTCCCCACGGTGTGGGGTCCAAGTAGAGCTTCTCTTCTTGTATTAGAAGACAGTGAAGAGTTGGAACATCTGAAGCAGTGACGGAACTACCAGGGTCGCAGCAGTTGCACTCGCGACTGGGCCCTGGAGTTCTGCCGCTGTGGGGGGGAGGGGCCCCGGCCTTTCTCCACTGTCAGGGGCCCGTGCGCCCCTTCTACGCTGTCAGGGGGCCCGCCCATTTTCAGCTGTCAGGGGGAAACCAATTTCCGCTGTCAGGGGAGCCTGTTCTCCACCGTTCTGGCTGTCCCTTCATTCTTCCTGTTTCTCCTCCTGCAACCTGATTGGCTGGGAGTCCTAAGACCCGATTGGCCGTAGGTCCTAAGTCATGATTGGTCAGGAGGAGAAGTGACCACCGGGACCACATGGGAGAAGACACGGGGGGAAGCTAGCCAGGGGAGGACCTAAATGGGGTAAGTGCAGGGGCTGGCTGGGGGCCTGGCGGGCGACGGGCGAGCGATGTGGCGATCAAGCGGTGGGGGAAGCTGCGATCAATCGAGCGGAGGGGTGGTGGTTGTTTGCTTGGCTGGATGGCTGGCTGGGGAGGCCGCGGGCCGCCTCCCCCCCCCCCCCAAGAAAATTGAGCACTAGTCGCCATGGGCACAGGGTAAACACATGCCGGTCATTACACTCTGGAGGAGATTTACTAAAACTGGAGCACTCAGAATCTGGTGCAGCTGTGCATGGTAGCCACTCAGCTTCTAACTTCAGCTTGTCCAGTTAAGTTTTTACAATAAAACCTGGAAGCTGATTGGTTTATATGCAGAGCTGCATCAAATTTTGCACTATCCAGTTTTAGTAAATCCCCCCCTCTGCGTGCTATTAGAGAATTCAATATCCTCTCCAAAGGAATCTGTACACGACCCAGTCCTTGCCCAATTATCACTTGGAAGGGTTGGGCCTTGTTTGTAGATCCTAATCTTACGTTCCTCCCCAACAACATTTGGAAACACAATCTGGACGTTATAGAAATAATAAAATTATTCCACAGCCTTGCTGCAGGTTCACCTAGACAAAAAAAAAAAACAAAGTCAATTTGAAAAACTGCCGAGGAAAGTAAAGACAAGCTTCACTGTATGGTGGTTTGAATTCTAATACTTTTTTAATTATTAGTCATAAATTGTTTCCAATTTTCTGTGAAAATTAGACTTGGTAATTCATCATTTCTTGTTTATAGAGTAGAATTTGCTGATGAAAACAATGTGCTAAACTTATTGATTCATGACAATTGTTTAATTATTTATCATGGCAGAATTTTATTAGCATTTTTAATATTGCAGATGTGTACAAAGGCTAAGAAGTTATGTGCGCCTTTTTGTTTTGTAAAATGAGGTTGAGATGACTGTGTGTGTCAAGACGGGGAAGGTTTATGTGTACCAATAAAGTTATTGATGTTGAATTCGATGTCTGATCAGATATTTGCATGATAGAGGGAAATGAACAAGCTGTTATAATACAGGATTAGGTGACTTCTCATTTAATTGTTTCTAGAAATAGAATTTAAAGTAAACCCATCACAATTAAAGTGGACCTGTCATACTAAAAATCAAGGGCTACGTAATCAGGGCTTTATTATTTATTCTGATACTTCTTGAGTACACCTCTCCTGCCGAATAATCTGGTTTTCTAGGAGCACCTAAAATCAACGCAAGGTTTTTCTCTAGGTCTCATCAAAGGCCCCTTCAAAACGGGGGTTCTAAGCTCCAGTCATAAAAGTCTCTCTGCGGTCTGTTCTGCACACCTTACAGCGCAACTCCAGGCAAAAATGTTTCCAACCCTCCCTTCCACCCCCATTTAACTTTCTCAACCTTTTAACCCTGGAGGAACCCCAAAAATAATTCTCAGGTCTCGAGGAACCCTTAATAAAACCAATTCATCAGGGGTCAATAGAAACAATGCCTCTTATACTGGTGGCCAATAGGAAGAATGCCCCCCTTAAAGTGGTGCTCAGAATGCCACCCTTAAAGACAGCTAAAAAGATATTTGGTGTCATGCTGCTGGCTTTGCTAAGTGATGCTGAACTTTGAACTCTGTAGGCACCATCAAAAAGGTGGTTCATCAGCCACAGTTCAAGCAACCCCTATCAACCTCTGGAGGAACCCCAGGGTTCCACTGAACCCTGGTTGAGAATGGCTGCTCTAGAGTATATATGTAAAAAACACAAGGCCCACAGGCTAAATTCAGCCTGACAGGCCATTTCATGTTTCTCTCGCACCTCCCCAGCAGCTGCAACACCCCCTCGTCTCCGCCCTCAACTTTTCCCAACAGTCAGCAGCAGAGAGGAGGTCAACTCCTCCTACTGATCTTGCGTCTGTCTGTGCAACACCTCCTCGTTTCCGCCTCCCCTGGTCTCAGCATTCAGCTGACTCCAGCCTTCCTTTGGTCCTCCTGCAGACCTTGCACTTTCTGCTTTGCAGCTCCGCCCCCCAGCCTCTTCCCGGTAGCAGCACAAGGTAAGAAGGGTCAACTCTTGAATTCTGATAGTGGGGGGGCCCTTGACATCTGATGTAAGGGGGGGTGGTGCTCTGGACATCCGGTCTTACAGACACAACCATCCCTTTGAGGGCAACCATTATGCTGATGTGGCCTGCAATGAAATTGAGTTTGCCACCCCTGAGGTTGCTAGTGGTTTCTTGTACTGTGGCTAAGTAACATCCCATTTGATGGTGCCTGCAAACTTTCAGGGCCAGTTCCACGTGGTAGAGACAGCAGCATGCCATCTTTTTTAGCTATCTGTAAGGTTGGCATTCTGATCACCACTGTAAGGAGACCATTTTTCCCACTAACTACTTATGTAAGGGGCATTTTTCCCACTGGCTTCTCCAGATGAGTTGGTTTTAGCAGGGGTTCCCCAAGACCTGAAAATGATTTCAAAGGCTCTGCTGGGGTAAAAAGGATGAGAAAGTCAGTGTAAGGCTATGCTTCTGTCCTACCTGTTTTAGTAAGATATATTCACAAAAGTCTTCTGTCCGTTTCCTGTTGCAAGGACCATCGATCCAGATGTGAAGGTTCATAGTAGAGATGAGACGTCATCCGTTAAATCCGTCAAATGAAAAGTCTTTATTGGCTACACATAAGTCACATCACAAGTACACTAACGCGTTTTGGCTGTAGCAGCCTTCCTCATAGGTGCTGGTGCTATGAGGAAAGCTGCTGCAGCCGAAACATGTTAGCGTACTTTTGATGTGATGTATGTGTAGCCAAGACTTTTCATTTGACGGATTTACCTAGTTCCAGCTCATCTCTACTATGAAACTTGTGCTTGAGTGTGGGAAGACTTTGCCCTGAGCACCAGTCTTCAGCCACGAGGGACTGAGCGGTATTGTTCAACTTTCAGATGTGAAGGTTATCTTTCTGTCGTGGTCCCCTAAGATACCTCTTGCGATAAGTCACTTCTCTTCTTGATCCTGACTGAACTTTGCTGCTGGACAGACAATAAAACGTGTCCGCATCACACAGGCAGTGATGTGGACACCCAAAGAAAGACCCCAGTTGAATAAAACAGGGGAAGTGAAGGATCATGACGTGACTGCAGATTTAGGTACAGTATCTCACAAAAGTGAGTACACCCCTCACATTTTTGTAAATATTTTATTCTATCTTTTCATGTTAAAGAGACAACACTGAAGAAATTACACTTTGCTACAATGTAAAGTAGTGAGTGTACAGCTTGTATAACAGTGTAAATGTGCCGTCCCCTCAAAATAACTCAACACACAGTCATTAATGTCTAAACCGCTGGCAACAAAAGTGAGTACAACCCTAAGTGAAAATGTCCAAATTGGGCCCAATTAGCCATTTTCCCTCCCCGGTGTCATGTGACTTGTTAATGTTACAAGGTCTCAGGTGTGAATAGGGAGTAGGTTTATTAAATTTGGTTTTATCGCTCTCACTCTCTCATACTGGTCACTGGAAGTTCAACATGGCACCTCATGGCAAAGAACGTTCTGAGGATCTGAAAAAAAGAATTGTTGCTCTACATAAAGATGGCCTAGGCTATAAGAAGATTGCCAAGACCCTGAAACTGAGCTGCAGCATGGTGGCCAAGACCATACAGCGGTTTAACAGGACAGGTTCCACTCAGAACAGGCCTCTCCATGGTCGACCAAAGAAGTGCACATGCTCAGCGTCATATCCAGAGGTTGTCTTTGGGAAATAGACATATGAGTGCTGCCAGCATTGCTCCACAGGTTGAAAGGTATGCTCAGACCATACGCTGCACACTGCATAAAATTAGTCTGCATGGCTGTTGCCCCAGAAAGAAGGCTTTTCTAAAATTAATGCACAAGAAAGCCCTCAAACAGTTTGCTGAAGACAAGCAGACTAAGGACATGGATTACTGGAACCATGTCCTGTGGTCTGATGAGACAAAGATAAACTTATTTGATTCAGATGGTGTAAAACGTGTGTGATGGTGGCATGGTGGTAGAAGTGTCATGGTCTGGGGCTGCATGAGTGCTGCCGGCATCGGGGAACTACAGTTCATTGAGGGAACCATAAATGCCAACATGTACTATGACATACTGAAGCAGAGCATGATCCCCTCCCTTCAGAGACTGGGCTGCAGGGCAGTATTCCAACATTATAACGACCCCAAACACACCTCCAAGATGACCACTGCCTTGCTATAAAGAAGCTGAGTTAGTATTAGTGTCAGGAAGCTAGTTGTTAAATTAGTAGGTACGATGCCCGGCGGGTGTGGAGATGCGACTCGGTGTACATCTTGAGGCATGTATGCGTTCCTTGATCATCTGATCCAGGAGGAATACTGCTGTGCAAAATGTAAGCACTTTGTTTCCCTGGAAGCCCAGGTTCTGTATCTGGCGAAGCAACTGTCAGCACTGAGAAGACACTCTATACTAAAGGAGAGCTGGGAACGTACCCGGCAGGTGCTGGCAGGGGCCAGCACAGAGGCGGGTGGAGACAAAGAGGTGCAGGCACTAGAAACGAGTAGATGGGTGACAGTAAGGAAGGATAGAGGGGGAAGTGCCAGGGAGGCTGATCCTGGGTTGGAGCATCCCAATAAGTACGCTCCATTGAGTGACATTGGTGAAACTGGTCAGGGATCAGCACTGCTGGAGCTGAGGGACTCTCCTAGCTGCCAGGAGAATAACTCCTCCAGAGAGAGTGGGGGGGGAGCGAAGGCAAAGGAAAGACAGATTCTGGTGGTAGGGGAGTCAATTCTTAGAAGGACATAGAGGGAAATCTGTAACAAAGACCTGAAGCGCCGAACTGTAAGCTGTCTACCGGACGCTCAGGTTCGGCACAAATCACGGATATGGTGGACAGATTACTGGGTGGGGCTGGGCACGTTGGCACTGATGACAAAGTCAGAGGCAGATGGAGTGTCCTAAAGAACGATTTTAGGGACTTAGGAGCTAAATTGAGGAAAAGGACCTCCAAGGTAATATTCTCAGGAATACTAACGGTACCTCGAGCCACACCAGAAAGGCAGAGGGAGATTAGGGAAGTAAACAAGTGACGTAGGAGCTGGTGTAGTAAGGAGAGGTTTGGGTTCCTGGAGAACTGGGCCGACTTCTCAGTCGGTCACCAGTTCTATAGAAGGGACGCACTGCATCTAAATGAGGAGGGTGCACATCTGCTGGGAGTGAAGATGGCTGAAAAGTTAGAGGTGACGGGGGGGAGTATCCAGAGGTAGAGATAGTCATCAATGAATATATGCCAGAGGGTAGTATTGGGGGCATTAGTGGTAGGTTGACTAAAGCACATAAACCCGAGGTAAGTATAGTAACTAGTCCTATTTGCAATTTCGGAACACCCAATAAGAGGACAGTGTGCGACCGGTCTTAACTACGTGGCATGTTCACCAATGCCAGGAGCCTGGCAGACAAGATGGGTGAACTAGAGATACTGTTGTATGAGGAGGATTTAGATTTTGTGGGAATTTCAGAGACCTGGTTCAATGGCTCTCATCATTGGCTGGCAACCATTCAAGGGTATTCCCTTTATCGCAGTGATAAAGAGGGTAAAAAAGGGGGAGGGGTATGTCTATATATCAAGAATAATGTACAAGTGAATGTGAGAGATGACATCACTGAGGGAGCTAGGGAGGAGGTGGAATCCTTATGGGTAGAGCTCCAAAGGGATGAAGCTAAGGGGAAAATAATACTGGGAGTATGCTAAAGGCCCCCTAACCTGAGGGAGAAGGGGAAGACGGACCTCATAATTTAGATTAGCAGCAAGGATGGGAAGTGTTATCATAATGGGGGATTTTAATTATCCAGACATAGACTGGGCAGAGGGAACCATGCATTTGTCTAAGGCTCGCCAGTTCCTAAATGTCTTGCAGGACAATTTCATGGGTCACATGGTAGACGCACCAACTAGAAAAAAGGCGTTACTAGATCTACTGATTACCAACAATACAGACCTGATCACGGATGTGGAAATACGGGGCAATTTAGGAAACAGCGATCACGGGTCAATTGGCTTGAGTATAAATCACACAAATAGGAAACACGAGGGGAACACAAAGACACTGAATTTCAAAAGAGCAAACTTCCCTAAACTACTAACCTTGCTAGAAGATATAAATTGGGATAAAATCTTAGAAACAAAGAACACGGAGGAGAGATGGGTTTGTTTTAAGAGCATATTAAATAAGGGCATTAGCCAGTGCATCCCATTGGGAAGTAAATTTAAAAGAGCAAACAAAAGATGGCTTAACTCCAATGTAAAAATGCATATAAAAGCAAAGGAGAAGGCCTTCAAAAAATACAAGGCTGAGGGATCAGCATTCAGACTTTACAAAGAATGCAACAAGATATGTAAGGGTGCAATTAGGGCGGCTAAGATAGAACACAAAAGACACATAGCGGAGGAGAATTCTTTAAGTATATAAACAGTAAAAAAGGAAGGACAGACCATATTAGCCCCATAAAGAATGAGGAAGGACGTCTGGTTAAAAAGGATGGGGAGATGGCGAATGTATTGGATTTATTCTTCTCCTCAGTCTTCACGAGGGAATCGGGGGGCTTCAGTAACCAAAACTGCAGTGTTTGTCCTCATGACAAATCACAGGAAGCACCTCCATTGATAACAGAGGACAGAATTAGAAATAGACTTGGGAAACTTAACATTAATAAATCACCGGGACCAGATGGCTTGCACCCGAGGGTACTTAGGGAACTCAGTCAAGTGATTGCCAGTCCGTTGTTCCTAATTTTTACAGACAGTCTACTGACTGGAATGGTACCAGCTGATTGGAGAAAAGCCAATGTAGCACCAATATTTAAAAAGGGCCCAAAATACATCCCTGGGAATTACAGACCAGTTAGCCTAACACCAATAGTATGTAAACTCTTGGAGGGGATGATAAGGGACTATATACAAGATTTTAGTAAGGGAAACAGTATCATTAGCAGTAATCAGCATGGATTCATGAAGAATTGTTCTTGCCAAACCAATCTATTAACTTTCTATGTGAAGGTGAGTTGCCATCTAGTTAAAGGAAGGCCCGTAGACGTGGTGTATCTGGATTTTGCAAAAGCATCTGACACAGTTCCCCATAAATATTTACTATACAAAGTAAGGTCCTTGGCATGGACCATAGGGTGAGTACATGGATTGAAAGCTGGCTACAAGGAGGAGTTCAGAGGGTTGTGATAAATGGGGAGTACTCGAAATGGTCAGGGGTGGGAAGTGGGGTCCCCCAGGGTTCTGTGCTGGGACCAATCCAGTTGAATTCTTTCATAAACGACCTGGAGGATGGGGTAAACAGTTCAATCTCCGTATTTGCGGACAACACTAAGCTAAGTAGGGCAATAACTTTTCTGCAGGATGTGGAAAACTTGCAAGAAGATCTGAACAAATTAATGGGGTGGGCAACTACATGGCAAATGAGGTTTAATGTAGAAAAATGTAAAATAATGCATTCGGGTGACAAAAATATGAATGCAATCTACTCACTAGGGGGTGGACCTCTGGGGGAATCTAGGATGGAAAAGGACCTGGGGATCCTAGTAGATGATAGGCTCAGCAATGGCATGCAATGCGAAGCTGCTGCTAACAAAGCAAACAGAATAATGGCATGCATTAAAAAGGGGATTAACTCCAGGGATAAAGCGATAATTCTCCCGCTGTACAAGACTTTGGCCCGGCCTGTAACATCCACCAGCTCTGTGATGTTGTCATGGAGGAGTGGAAGAGGACTCCAGTGGTGACCTGTGAAGCTCTGGTGAACTCCATGCCCAAGAGGGTTAAGGCAGTGCTGGAAAATAATGGTGGCCACACAAAATATAGACACTTTGGGTCCAATTTGGACATTTTCACTTAGGGGTGTACTCACTTTTGTTGCCAGCGGTTTAGACATTAATGGCTGTGTGTTGAGTTATTTTGAGGGGACATCAAATTTACACTGTTATACAAGCTGTACACTCACTAAATTACATTGTAGCAAAGTGTAATTTCTTCAGTGTTTTTACATGAAACGATAAAATCATTTTTTACAAAAATGTGAGGGGGGTACTCACTTTTGTGAGATACTGTAGGTAAAAAGGATATTTAGATAGGGGTTATGATTTTTTTTTTCATTCCAGCGATCTTCTATAGGGTAGAGTGAGGGAGGAATGAGAGGGGGTTAATTTTTGTCTGGATTTGGGCTTTAATCTTTTATAGAATAAGCATTTATAGCTATGCCAGTCTACTGAGAGCATTACACAGAAAAAATGGGGGTATACAGTAGCGCTTGGAGAGTGGCAAGTGGAGTATGGGGCAAATTATTGTCAATATGTGTATCCAAATAGATCATGAATGATGACAATTCACAATGCTTAGTATGTTGAACCCATTGTTAAGGGTAACAATGTCCACTAGTAGGGCTGACCAGTTATGGTGGCTGGGACCCTTTAATGAAGTTCAGGGATAGGAAATCCAATGGGATCAGATGGAGCAGGCACTCACAGTGTGCAGCCAGCCGTCAGAGAGGAAGTTGCTCTGTGGATATGGATATAGTAGGGAGACACAGTAGCACTCATCTGAGTGCTGTAAATAGTGGATAGCACATGATTTATTAAAAAGAATTAAAATGGCAAATCACAAAGGGAGGTAATAATCAGGCATATCACAAGGGGTGGCCTCGCTTGGTAGTCCTAGTCCAGATCGCTGGCGGTGTTTGGCGCCGCTGGTGGCTCGCTCATTTTAATTCTTTTTAATAAATCATGTGCTATCCACTATTTACTGCACTCACATGAGCGCTACTGTGTCTCCCTACTGAGAGCATTACATGTCAGTGGATCTGAATTTGAGGAATTAAAGGCAAGAGGCTGTAGTCCCACCCAGGGGTCATGTGACAGCTTTCTTAGTCTGGCAATGGAAGACCTGACTTTTATAAAAGGTCGATTGAATTGACTTTCTCTTTAGTGTTGCTGCAAAATTTAATGATTAGCATTAAAAAAGACCCTGTCATCGACTAGAAAACTTGCAGGTAAACACATCAGAAAACTCAAGTATTTTAAATGAGTAGTTTCTGTATTTGTTCTTTTTTTATTCTATTAATGATTCTTTTGTTCATTTGTGCCTTTGAACTTGCAAGGAGGAAGGGGGCTGTGAAAGGGAAGTGACTCCAGGTGGGTCAGTACCCTAGCACAATCCCCTCCAGGCTCCAACCATGCGCACTCTCTTCATTCGTGGAAGTCTCAAATTACTGTCAGTGGTGGCCCAGCTCCTCCACATCGCCTCTCTACATAAGCTTTTATGCAGTATCCAGAGAAACTGTAAAGGCTGTAGTGCAGCCTTTCTCAGCCTCTTAACCCCAGAGGAACCCTTTAAACAATTTTTAGGTCTCAGGGAACCCCTGCTGGTCAGTGGGAAGCATGCCACTTACATGGTGATGAGTGGAAAGAATGCTCCCCTTACCTCGGGGGTTAGTGGAAAGAATGCTCCCCCTACCTTGGGGGTTAGTGGGAAGAATGCTCCCTTTACCTTGGGGGTCAGTGGGAAGAATGCTCCCATTACATTGGGGGTCAGTGGGAAGAATGCTCCCCTTACGTTGGGGGTCAGTGGAAAAAATGTCCCCCCTACATTGGTGGTCAGTGGGAAGAATGCTCAGCTTACATTGGTGGTCAGTGGAAAGACTGCTGCTCTTACGTCAGTGGGAGGAATGCTCCCCTTACCTTGGGGGTCAGTGGCAAGAATGTTCCCCTTACATTGGGGTCAGTGGGAAGATTGTTCCCCTTACATTGGGGGTCAGTGGGAAGAATGCTTCCCTTACCTTGGGGGTCAGTGGGAAGAATGCTCCCCTAACATTGGGGTTCAGTGGGAGAATGCTCCCCTTACCTTGGGGGTCAGTGGGAACAATGCTCCCTTTACCTTGGGGGTCAGTGGGAAGAATGCTCCCATTACATTGGGGGTCAGTGGGAAGAATGCTCCCCTTACGTTGGGGGTCAGTGGAAAAAATGTCCCCCCTACATTGGTGGTCAGTGGGAAGAATGCTCAGCTTACATTGGTGGTCAGTGGAAAGACTGCTGCTCTTACGTCAGTGGGAGGAATGCTCCCCTTACCTTGGGGGTCAGTGGCAAGAATGTTCCCCTTACATTGGGGTCAGTGGGAAGATTGTTCCCCTTACATTGGGGGTCAGTGGGAAGTATGCTTCCCTTACCTTGGGGGTCAGTGGGAAGAATGCTCCCCTAACATTGGGGTTCAGTGGGAGAATGCCCCCCTTACCTTGGGGGTTAGTGGAAGACTGCTCCCCTTACATTGGGGGTCAGTGGGAAGAATGCTCCCCTTACCTTGGGTGTCTGTGGGAAAAATGCTCCCCTTACATTGGTGGTCAGTGGGAAAAATGCTCCCCTTACATTGGTGGTCAGTAGAAAGACTGCTCCTCTTACTTTGGGGGGCAGTGGGAGGAATGCTCCACTTACATTGGGGTCAGTGGGAAGACATTTGCCCTTACATTGGGGGTTAGTGGGAAGAATGTTCCCCTTACATTGAGGTTCAGTGGGAAGAATGCTCCCCTCACATTCGGGGTCAGTGGAAAGACATTTCCCCTTACATTGGGGGTCAGTGGGAAGAATGCTTCCCTTACATTGGGGTTCAGTGGGAAGAATGCTCCCCTCACATCGGGGGTCAGCGGGAAGAATGTTCCCCTTACATTGGGGTTCAGTGGGAAGAATGCTCCTATTACATTGGGGGTCAGTGGGAAGAATGCTCCCCTTACCTTGGGTGTCTGTGGGAAAAATGCTCCCCCTACATTGGTGGTCAGTGGGAAAAATGCTCCCATTACATTGGTGGTCAGTGAAAAGACTGCTCCTCTTATGTTGGGGTCAGTGGGAGGAATGCTCCCCTTACCTTGGGGGGCAGTGGGAGGAATGCTCCACTTACATTGGGGTTCAGTGGCAAGAATGCTCCCCTTACATTGGGGTCAGTGGGAAGACTTTTCCCCTTACATTGGGGGTCAGTGGGAAGAATGTTCCCCTTACATTGAGGTTCAGTGGGAAGAATGCTCTCCTCACATTGGGGGTCAGTGGGAAGAATGCTCCTCTTACATTGGGGGGCAGTGGGAGGAATGCTCCACTTACATTGGGGTTCAGTGGCAAGAATGCTCCCCTTACATTGGGGTCAGTGGGAAGACTTTTCCCCTTACATTGGGGGTCAGTGGGAAGAATGTTCCCCTTACATTGAGGTTCAGTGGGAAGAATGCTCTCCTCACATTGGGGGTCAGTGGGAAGAATGCTCCTCTTACATTGGGGGTCAATGGGAAGAAGGCTCCCCTTACATTGGGGTTCAGTGGGAAGAATGCTCCCCTCACATTGGGGGTCAGTGGGAAGAATGCTCCCCTTACATTGGGGTTCAATAGGAAGAATGCTCCCCTTACTATGGTGGTCAGGCTGCCATCTTTACTGACACCCATAATGTTCATTGGTATCATGTCACTGGCTGTGCTATGTAGCACTTGACATGAAACTATGCAGGTACCATCAGATGGGAGGTCGACCATAGCTCCAGGAACCTCAAGAGGAACCCTAGAGTTCTAATGGACCTTTGATGAGAATGGCAGCTGTAGAATGTCACTTGAGTGACAGATCTGAATCTACTGAGGCTGTTGACATCTAATCCAAGATGGATGTGCTCAGCAGTAGGAATGAGCTCATCTGCTTCCGTTCACTTCATGAACAGTTTTGCGAATCTTGCTTGACAGTAGATGTTGATGGGGGGGGTTTGCAAATCTTGTGATTTAATTCTGTCCATTTGTAGGGCTAGAGAAATCTTTGCATTTCCTCGATGACTACAAAGCACTCTCTAAATAGATGAGGTGGAGAGGCAAGACAGTGATGTCACAATCTCCACCTTGTCCAATCAGAGAACACTTTTTGATAAAAATGTAAGTATTCCTTGAATAGCACAGGTCCCAGAAGCTAGTGGAGATCACTGGAGTAGTGGTGCCTACTCATCAAGGATCCAGAAGGATCCTACAGGTTTGACACCTACATTCTTACGTTGGTCCAAGCTTGACCAAAGTGACTATGCGAAATTTACCCTACCTGGTATTCAGCTGTTATTACAATCTTACACCTGTTTTTTCCCAATTTTTACTGCATTGTAACTTTTGCGATATGTAATTTATCCTATAAAAATGTTTTTGGGGACAAAAAGGGTATTATATATTTAGTTTTGTTTTTTTTTTCAAACAATGCGAACCCCATATTCGTATCTCTTGCTGGGAACTGCAACATGTAAACGCCAGGCATTGTGCGCAATTCATATCTGAGAATTCTGCTCTCTTTTTTTTATTTATGCAAATTGGTGTCTCCATTACAGCCGTACATCTCTCAAAAAGACTCCCAGGCCACCAAAACTAAAAGGATAACTTACTCGTGGCAGATTGATGCCAGCGCGAGAAGAGCCTAATCGTTAATGGTAATAGTGTTTACACAGTGGTTAAAAATTACACGTGCGTCCTTTCCGTCGGAGAGCAGCCTGCGAGTTAACTAATTAATTTAATTTATTAATGAACGCCCGTCACCGAGAAGAAAACAAGTTCTGTTAACCGGCTCGTTCGGCGCCGATCACCGCTTCATTAACTTAAGAACATCAACCTGGTAAGTCGTCGCCCACCTCCTCCCTCTTCCCCTTTACTCTCCTGGATAGATGTATAAAGCTTTGACTGTATCACAATACAAAGACTGAGAAGAGAGCCGGTTGTAATGCTGATGGGTCCTTGAGTGAAATAATGCTCGACAAAAGCACAAAGATTTCTGCGCCAAGGCAAGATGGAGGAAACAAAGAGCGCCGCTCTTGAACCGGCGATCGGGTTAAACGCACAAACGGTTGCACATGGGATTCCTTTTCAATGGGAAGAGAGAGAACAACATTGATGTAACCAGAGAATTTTCAAACAAAGATTGACTGGCAACTCAAGAGGTTGTGATTTTATAAATAGAATTTAATGTGTTTTGTGTTTATTTTTTTCCCCGTTTTCTACAGTGTTGATATATTTTAAAGAGCTAGATCACAAAACACTTGGTCATTTTAATTAGTTCCGGCCTAAGAGGAGGGTTTTTTTTTTAGCCATATTTAAAGAAAAAAGTAAAACAGAATTTCGGCAGAACTGCGAGTATCCAAGCCTGTCCATATGTACTACTGAATGTGCTCTATGGAGCTCCAATTCAGGGCTAAATGACAGGTTCTCTTGACAGATGGCCCACCACCCAATGATAATGCCATGTACCCCACTTTTCCATTTACCTGTTGGAACCCATGGGCATATCCAGTTAAGGTATGGGAGAACATGTGACCACCTCCCTTTATTCCAAGGATCCAGTGCACAGACCTGATTGGCCAATCACTAGTAGTGGTATCAAATCAACCACTGATAATTCCGTGAGCCCCCACTGTTTTATTTGCCTGCTGGAATCCATGGGCATATCCAGCTCTTCAATGTATGGGAGAACCACCTCCCCCTATTCCAAGTATCCAGTGCACATGTAGGCAGGTGGAGCTTACCCTCCGCTCTCTAGGTGGTGGTGTATTGCTGGCCATTGTACAGAGGGATTGGGCGATAAAAGGAACTTGGTTCCTCTGAAGCCTCCATAGGTGTCACCAGGAGAGCAGTGGTCTGATTGATCGCTGTAATACTGGATGACCTCAGCGACATCTTTAGTGAGGGCCATGCTAATCGATGGCACTGCCCAACTGCAGTTGGCATGCATTTGGTAAGTGGATAGTGTAGGGACAGGATCCATGCTGGATAGGGACAGTGTAATTAGCCCTAGGGAAAGGTTCCTGATGAGGAGGGACAGAATAGGGATATTATTGCGGGCTGCACTATCACTGGGTCTCTAGAGCTGGGACATAGATCTGGTCATCGGTCTTCTAAGTGCCGCTTATACCGCTGCCCTGCCTAACAGCCACCCTGCTACTCGGATGCTGATCCAGTAACGTAAACCTTATGATACTGAGACTCTGACATTACAATACTTTGGGATTGTGAAGGTAGCACCTTGTCACTGTTCTTTCTCCAATAGTTAATTGTTATTTCCACCAAACCAAATTATAACTGTGCCATTTTCCATGGTCTCTGTGTGCCTTTCCTCCATCTTGGGTACCAGTTAACCGGCCCCGCCAACAACGTGGTGTAGTCAGCAAGATATGCCTCATATCTCAACTGGCATGGAGGGGGGTCCTAGATATCACTATGACATCCTTAGGAGCGGCCCCAGCACTAGTCCCAAAGTACAGTTGTCCTAATGTCTCGCTAATGGAGTTGGAAGAGACAGGAAAGCGTGGAACACCTCTATCAGGGAGCCGCCAAGCTGATTGCGGACTCAGCTAATTATTCTTTAGAGAATGATGCCTGCAAAGTTATCATGGAACTGCCGGAGGAGGAACGCACTAACTTGAAGCAAATAGTTGCTGAAAGTCCTTTTCAGGGAGAATGTTACTTTGACTAAACTGAAAGAATAATAATTGTGCCATTTTCTGTGGTCTGTGTATGTCTTTCCTTCATCTCCAATCAACTGGCCACCCACTGATAATGCCATGTGACCACACGGTTTCATTTGCCTGTTGGAATCCATGGATATATTCAGTCCTTCAAAGTATGGGAGAACATGTGACCACCTCCCCTTATGCCAAAAAAAAAGATCAGTGCTTGAGCCTGAATGGCCAGTCAGTAGTATTACTATCCCATCCACCTGATAATGCCGTGCGCCCCCACAGTTCCATTTGCCTGTTGGAATCCATGCACATATCCAGCCCTTCAATGTATGGGAGAACTTGTGACCACCTCCCCTTATTCCAAGGATCCAGTGCTCAGTCCTGAGCAGCCAATCACTAGTATCCCATCACCCATTGATAATGCGATGCATTCCCATCAGTTTAATTTGCCTATTGGAATCCATGGACATATCCAGTCCTTCAAGGGTTAGGAGAACATGTGATAACCTCCACTTATTCCAAGAATCCAGTGCTTGGACCTGAGTGGCCAATCACTGGTTTTAGTATTCCATGGACATATCCAGTCCTTCAAGGGTTAGGAGAACATGTGACAACCTCCCCTTATTCCAAGAATCCAGCGCTTGGACCTGAGTGGCCAATCCCTGGTTTTAGTATTCCATGGACATATCCAGTCCTTCAAGGGTTAGAAGAACATGTGACAACCTCCCCTTATTCCAAGAATCCAGCGCTCAGACCTGAGTGGCCAATCACTGGTTTTAGTATTCCACGATCCACTGACAGTGCCGTGTGCCCCCAATTTTCCACTTGCCATATCTAGGCCTTCGAGATATGGGGAACATATGACTACCTCCCTTTTTTCAAGGATCCAGTGCTCGGTAATGCGCAGACATGTCGCAGGGGTTTGCTGGACCTGAAGCCTTGTGGCAAATCTGAGCACATGCATAAAATGAAAGAGGGGGCAGGGGGCATGAACACTGTTGTCCCCTAGGCAGAAAATGCACAAGTGCTGCGTAGTAGCACAAAAAATCCAACGAATTAAAATATAAATGAACAATATGCAAATGTGAGAGAGGGAGGGGGAGGAGGTAGGGCAAAAATAAAGTCAATTTGAGGTGAAGGTCAACTTTAATGAGGCCTCACGCAGAAAGAAAAACCTAGCAGACTATCTAATCCTTCAGCACTCTATCTAATCATTTTTATTTATCTTGAGATAGAATTTTTCAAAACTTTTCTAAGCTTGGACAACTATGTTGATCTTTAAAGTCATATCATATCTGCAACCAACCAAATTATCCTGCCTAACAGTATACGTTAAAAACAGGGGTTTAGTTTGCACACGTTTGCAAATACATGCATAAGCTGCAGAGCCTCTCCATGGCACCCCAGTATTATCTGCAGTCCTAATTCTAAATTTTGAGAGCCTCCATAGCAGAAGCACATGCATTATAATGGATAGGCAGAGGGCAGATACAGTGCCTTGAAAAAGTATTCATACCCCTTGAAATTTTCCACATTTTGTCATGTTACAACCAAAAACGTAAATGTATTTTATTGGGATTTTATGTGATGGACCAACACAAAGTGG
This sequence comes from Aquarana catesbeiana, assembly GCF_042186555.1. Lineage (NCBI taxonomy): Eukaryota > Metazoa > Chordata > Amphibia > Anura > Ranidae > Aquarana > Aquarana catesbeiana. Next base: position 268,731,933 of record NC_133334.1, on the reverse strand, counting down.
CACATAATTGTGAAGTGGAAGGAAAATAATAAATGGTTTTCAATTTTTTTTACAAATAAATATCTGAAAAGTGTGGGGTGCATTTGTATTCAGTCCCCCTACTCTGATACCCCTAACTAAAATCTAGTGGAACCAATTGCCTTCAGAAGTCACCTAACTAGTAAATAGAGTCCACCTGTGTGTAATATAATCTCAGTATAAATATAGCTGTTCTGTGAATCCCTCGGAGGTTTGTTAGAGAACCTTAGTGAACAAACAGCATCATGAAGGCCAAGGAACACACCAGACAGGTCAGGGATAAAGTTGTGGAGAAGTTTAAAGCAGGGTTAGGTTATAAAAAAAATATCCCAAGCTTTGAACATCTCACGGAGCACTGTTCAATCCATCATCCGAAAATGGAAAGAGTATGGCATAACTACAAACCTACCAAGACATGGCCGTCCACCTAAACTGACCGGTCGGGCAAGGAGAGCATTCACCAGAGAAGAGCCAAGAGGCCCATGGTAACTCTGGAGGAGCTGCAGAGATCCACAGCTCAGGTGGGAGAATCTGTCCACAGGACAACTATTAGTTGTGCTCTCCACAAATCTGGCCTTTATGGAAGAGTGACAAGAAGAAAGGCATTGGTGAAAGAAAGTCATAAGAAGTCCCGTTTGCAGTTTGCGAGAAGACAAGTGGGGGAAACAGCAAACATGTGGAAGAAGGTGGTCTGGTCAGATGAGACCAAAATTGAACATTTTGGCCTAAAAGCAAAACACTATGTGTGGGGGAAACTAACACTGCACATCACCCTGAACACACCATCCCCACCGTGAAACATGGTGGTGGCAGCATCATGTGGTGGGGATGCTTTTCTTCAGCAGGGACAGGGAAGTTGGTCAGAGTTGATGGGAAGATGGATGGAGTCAAATACAGGACAATCTTAGAAGAAACCCTGTTAGAGTCTTTACTTTTGGTAATATAGTGTGTATATTTGGTGTGACTAACCTTTAGATTAAAATCAGCATAAATTCTTCTAGGTACACTTGCACACAGTTTTTTAAAGAACTCAGCAGGTAGGTTGTTCCAAACATCTCGGAGAACTAAGCACAGATCTTCTGTGGATTCTTCATGTAATCCCCCGACAGACTGGATGATGGTGAGATCAGGCCTCTGTGGGGGTCAAACCATCACTTCTTAGAACCCTGTGTTCTTCTTTACACTGAAGATAATTCTTAATGACATTGGTTGTATGTTTAGGGTTGTACTGCTCCAAAATACATTTGGGGGCCAATCACATGCCTCCCTGATGGTACGGTATGATGGGTAAGTATTTGCCTGTATTTTTCAGCATTGAGGACACTATTGAACCTGATCAAATTTCCAACTCCATTTTCAGAAAAGCAGCCCCAAACTTGCAAAGAACCTCCACCATGCTTCACAGTTGCATGCCAACACTCATTATTGTACCGCACTATAGCCCTTTGCCAACAATCTGCCTCCTGCTACAGCCAAATATTTCACATTTTGACTCATCAGTCCAGAGCACCTGCTGCCATTTTTCTGCTCCCCAGTTCCTATGTCTTTCTGCATAGCTGACATGCTTAGCCTTGTTTCCTTGTCGGAGGAATGGCTTTTAGGCTGCAATTCTTCCATGAAGACCACTTGTGGCCAGACTTCTCCGGACATTAGATAGGTGTACCTGCTGGGTCCCACTTGTTTCCACCAGTTCTGTGCTGATGGCACCGCTGGACATCTTCCGATGTGTAAGGGAAGTAAGCATGATGTGTCTTTCATCTGCTGCATTAAGTTTCCTTTGGCCAACCACTGCATCTACCGTCCTTAACATAGTCTGTTTCTTTACACTTCTTCAAAAGAGCTTGAACAGCATATCCTGAAACCCAAGTCTGCTTTGAAATCTTTGCCTGGGAGAGACCTTGCTGAAGCAGTATAACTCCCTTGTGTCATGTTCCTGTGCTCAGTCTTGCCATGATGTATGACCTGTGATATGAAACTGTCTTCCACAACCTCGCCTTAGTAGCAGAGTTTGGCTGTTTCTCACCCAGTTTTAAACCTCCTTACAGAGCTTTTTCTGTTTCAGTTAGGGCACTTTCACACTGCCAGTGCCCTGGCGTCGGCGGGAAAAGCACCGCTATTTTTAGTGGCACTTTACCATAGTTTTTGCAGCGCTTTTCGGCTGCTAGCGGGGCGCTTTTAACCTCCACTAGCGGCCGAAAAAGGCTTGAAACCACCCGCAAAGCGGATTGCAGCTGAGGCTTTTTTCAGGCACTTTACAAGTGCTATTTTTAGTGCTAAAACTCCTGAAAAATACCTCCAGTGTGAAAGGGGTCTAAATGATTGTGTTTCAACATACATATGAAATTAATGATCATTAGCACCTGCTTGGTATAATTAGTTAATCATACACATGACTCTAAGCTTACAAAATCCCTGACTTTGTGCAAGTGTACAAAGTGTGCAAGTGTAAGAATTTATGCTGGCTTGAAGCCAAAGGATGGTCACAACAAATTTGGAACTTATATATATATATATTTATTTATTTTCTTCTGTTTGCTCATTTTGCATTTTGTTAAATTGATAAATAAACAAATAAAAACAATTAAAGTAGTAGTTCAATCTAACACTAAAATCTCAAAATCAATATACACTACTCAATAAAATTAAAGGAACACTTTGAAAACACATCGAATCTCTATGGGGAAAAATATCATGCTGGATATCTATACTGATATGGACTGGGTAATGTGTTAGGAACGAAAGGATGCCACATCGTTTCATGGAAATGAAAATGATCAACCTACAGAGGGCTGAATTCAAAGACACCCCGAAAATCAAAGTGAAAAAAGGATGCAGCAGGCTAATCCATTTTGCTAAAATTTCATTGCAGCAACTCAGAATGGTGTTCAGTAGTTTTTATGGCCCCCACGTCCTCGTATGGATGCCTGACAATGTCAGGACATGCTCCTAATGAAACGACGGATGGTGTGCTGGGGTATTTCCTCCTGGATTTGGACCAGGGCATCACTGAGCTCCTAAACAGGCTGAGGTGCAACCTGGTGGCGTCGGATGGACCGAAATATAATGTCCCAGAGGTGTTCTATTGGATTTGGATTAGGGCAGTGTGGGGGCCGTTCAATGGTATCAATTCCTTCATCCTCCAGGAACTGGCTGCATACTCTCGCCACATGAGGCCAGGCATTGTCGTGCACGAGGAGGAACCCGGGACCCACTGCACAAACGTACGTTCTGACAACGGGTCCAAGGTTTTCATCCTGATACTTAATGGCAGTCAGGGTGCCATTGACTAGCCTGTAGAGATCTGTTCATCTCTCAATGGATATGCCTCCCCAGACCATCAATGACCCACCACCCAACCGGTCATGCTGAACGATGTTACAGGCAGCATAACGTCCTCCATGGCTCCAGACCCTTTCACATCTGTCACATGTGCTCAGGGTGAACCTGCTCTCATCTGTGAAAAGCACAGGGCGCCAGAGGCGGACCTGCCAATTCCGGTGGCCAATTGCAAATGCCAATCGAGCTCCATGGTGCCGGGCAGTGAGCACAGGGTCCACCAGAGGACGTCGGGCGCTCAGGCCACCCTTATGAATTCTGTTTTTGATTGTTTGGTCAAAGACATTTACACCAGTGGCCTGCTGGAGGTCATTTTGTAGGGCTCTGACAGTGCTCATCCTGTTCCTCCTTGCACAAAGGAGCAGATACTGGTCCTGCTGATGGGTTAAGGACCTCCTACGGACCTGTCCAGCTTTCCTAGAGTAACTGCCTGTCTCCAGAAATCTCCTCCTTGCTCTTGAGACTGTGCTGGGAGACACAGCAAACCTTGTGGAAATGGCACCTATTGATGAGCCATCCTGGAGGAGTTGGACTGCCTGTGCAACCTCTATAGGGTCCAGGTATCACCTCATGCTACCAGTAGTGACACTGACCTGAAAAGGATGTGTGTGCTGCTCAGGCTCAGTAGAGAGGGGGTATGTAAACGGTACATCCACAGCTACTGTTAGAGTGCTGACAGGGGATGGAGCCTGTCCTGGCTCCTGCAAGGGTTCAAGAAAGTGGGGTAGCTCCTGGAGGTCTTACATCTAAGGTGTCCTAGAGAGGTGAAAGGAGTGGCAACCTCAGTAGTGACACTGACCCTAGCCAAATGCAAAACTTGTGAAAAACAGTCAGAAAAGAGGAGTAGGGAAAAAATGTCAGTGGTCTCCACCTGTAAAACCATTCCTGTTTTGGAGGTCATCTCATTGTTGCCCATCTAGTGCACCTGTTGTTAATTTAATTAACATCAATGTAGCTGAAACTGATTAACAACCCCGTTTGTTACTTAACTGACCAGATGAATATCCCAGGAGTTTAACCGGTTCCCGACTGGCGCACGCTGATGTACGTCGGCAGAACGGCACGGCTGGGTAAATGGGCTTACCCGTATGTCCCTTTAAATTTGACGCTGTGCCATTGCGTGCGCACGCATGCCTGGAGCTCTGTGAGTCAGGTTGCGGGTCCCGCTATTGCCTCACGGAGAGGAAGAACGGGGAGATGCTAATGTAAACAAGCATCTCCCCGTTCTGCCTAGTGACAGTGTCACTGATCTCTGCTCCCTGTGATCGGGAGCAGAGATCAGTGATGTGTCACATGTAGCCCCTCCCCTCCAGAGTTTGAAACATTCCCCAGGACATACTTAACCCCTACGCTGCCACCTAGTGGTTAACCCCTTGCTGATTGCTGTATAAATGACATTGGTCCCAAAAATGTGTCAAACATGCCCGACGTGTCCGCCATAATGTCGCAGTCACGATAAAAATCGCTGATCGCCGCCATTACTAGTAAAAAAAAAAAAAATATTAATAAAAAGCCATAAAACTATCCCCTGTTTTGTAAATGCTATAACTTTTGCGCAAATGAATCAATAAACGCTTATTGCTATTTTTTTTACCAAAAATATGTAGAAGAATACGTATCGGCCTAAACTGAGGAAAAAAAATGTTTTTTTAAATATTTTTTGGGGATATTTATTATAGCAAAAAGTAAAAAATAATGAGATTTTTTTCAAAATTGTCGCTATTTTTTTGTTTACAGCGCAAAAAATAAAAACCACAGAGGTGATCATTTACCACCAAAAGAAAGCTTTATTTGTTGGGAAAAAAGGACGTCAATTTTGTTTGGGAGCCACGTCGTACGACCGCGCAATTGTCAGTTAAAGTGACGCAGTGCCGAATCGCAAAAAGTGCTCTGGTCAGGAAGGGGGTAAATTCTTCCAGGGCTGAAGCGGTTAACTGACTTGATGCTATACTCTGATTAAAAAGTGTTCCTTTAATTTTTTTTTGAGTATTATATATTTCTGAAAGCATTCTTACTTTACAGCTTTTCTTCATACCTTCCTAAATCTTTTGCACAGCACTGTATTCGGCCCCCAGGAAGAAAGCCCTCCTCCTTGGTACAGTCCCTTGAAAAAGTATTCATACCCCTTGAAATTTTCCACATTTTGTCATGTTACAACCAAAAATGTAAATGTATTTTATTGGGATTTTATGTGATAGACCAACACAAAGTGGCACATAATTGTGAAGTGGAAGGAGTCAGTAATTTGTAGAACCTCCTTTCACTGCAATTACAGCTGTAAGTCTTTTTGGGGATGTCTCTACCAGCTTTGCACATCTAGAGAGGGACATTTTTGCCCATTCTTCTTTGCAAAATATCTCAAGCTCTGTCAGATTGGATGGAGAGCGTCTGTGAACAGCAATTTTTAAGTCTTGCCACAGATTCTCAATGGGATTTAGCAGTGCTGTATTTAGGCCTAGGCCGACAAGGCCCAGGCCTAGGGCGGCACTTTGCGGGGGGGCGGCAACCCCCCCACGAAAAAAAAACACCTGCATCCTCCTCCCGCACCGCACCACCAGAGAGGGAGCCACGCTGTACCCGCACCACCAGAGAGGGAGCCACGTTGTACCCGCACCACCAGAGGGAGCCACGCTGTAGCCGCACCACCAGAGAGGGAGCCACGCTGTACCCACACCACCAGAGAGGGAGCCACACTGTACCCACACCACCAGAGAGGGAGCCACGCTGTACCCGCACCACCAGAGGGAGCCACACTGTACCCACACCACCAGAGAGGGAGCCACGCTGTACCCGCACCACCAGAGAGAGAGCCACGCTGTACCCGCACCACCAGAGAGGGAGCCACGCTGTACCCGCACCACCAGAGAGGGAGCCACGCTGTACCCGCACCACCAGAGAGGGAGCCACGCTGTACCCGCACCACCAGATAAAGCTATGCTGTACCCGCACCACCAGAGAGGGAGCCACGCTGTACCCGCACCACCAGATAAAGCTATGCTGTACCTGCACCACCAGAGAGGGAGCCACGCTGTTCCCGCACCACCAGAGAGGGAGCCACGCTGTACCCGCACCACCAGATAAAGCTATGCTGTACCCACACCACCAGATAGAGCCACGCTGTACCAACACAACCAGAGAGGGAGCCACACTGTACCCGCACCACCAGAGGGAGCCACGCTGTACCCGCATCACCAGAGGGAGCCACGCTGTACCCGCACCACCAGAGAGAGAGCCACGCTGTACCCGCACCACCAGATAAAGCTATGCTGTACCCACACCACCAGATAGAGCCACACTGTACCAACACAACCAGAGAGGGAGCCACACTGTACCCGCACCAGAGAGGAAGCCACACTGTACCCGCACCAGAGAGGAAGCCACGCTGTACCCGCACCAGAGAAGAAGCCACGCTGTACCCGCACCAGAGAGGAAGCCACGCTGTACCCGCACCAGAGAGGAAGCCACGCTGTACCCGCACCAGAGAGGAAGCCACGCTGTACCCGCACCAGAGAAGAAGCCACACTGTACCCGCACCAGAGAGGAAGCCACACTGTACCCGCACCAGAGAGGGAGCCACACTGTACCCGCACCAGAGAGGAAGCCACACTGTACCCGCACCAGAGAGGAAGCCACGCTGTACCCACACCAGAGAGGAAGCCACGCTGTACCCGCACCAGAGAGGAAGCCACGCTGTACCCGCACCAGAGAGGAAGCCACGCTGTACCCGCACCAGAGAGGAAGCCATGCTGTACCCGCACCAGAGAGGGAGCCACGCTGTACCCGCACCACCAGATAGAGCCACGCTGTACCTGCACCACCAGAGAGAGAGCCACGCTGTACCCGAACCACCAGAGAGGGAGCCACAGGATCACTGTTGCGGTTTCGCTGGGTCTGGTAAGAGGGCCTGTTGGCCATTATCCATTACTGTTCCTACGGACTGAGCCATGCCTAACCTGCTATTCTCTAGGCCTTTTTGACCACCACAACAACAACCCTGTCTGTCATCCTCCCCCCGACGTCCCTCTGTCTTCATCAGATGAAGATGACAGGGCGGGTCTTAAAAAGGAAGGGGTGTGGCCTTGACAGGAAGGGGTGGGTCATATTTAAATTAGGGGGTGCCCAAGTTTAGTCAGGCCTAGGGCAGCACAAAATCTAAATACACCACTGGGATTTAGGTCTGGACTATGACTGGGCCATTCTAACAAATGAATATGCTTTGATCTAAACCATTCCATTGTAGCTCTGGCTGTATGTTTCGGGTCGTTGTCCTGCTGGAAGGTGAACCTCCACCCCAGTCTCAAGTCTTTTGCAGACTCTAAAGCCTCGTACACACTCTTAGACTTTTGGACGACCGAACGTCCGTTTTTTGTGGCATGCTAGTCTCATGCCGAAAGTTAAGCGATTACTCACAATACGAAAATTTTCGTATGAGAGAATACTATTTTACCCGGTTTCCCCGAAGATAAGACCTAGCGCGGTTGTCGGTGATGGCTGCAATATAAGCCCCTACCCCCCAAATAAGCCCTAGTTAAAGTCCTTGTAGGTCTTATTTTCAGGGTAGGGATTATTTTCGGGAAAACAGAGTAGGGCTTATTTGGGGGGTAGGGCTTATATTGCAGCCATCACCGACAATCACACTAGGTCTTATTTTCGGGGAAACAGGGTAGAAGTGACATAATGTGTTGAATAGTTGTGTATGTGTTCGTTTCTGAGCATGCGTAGTCTTATGATTTTTTTTTCGTACGAAAACTGTACTAATGAAACGAAAATCGGATGTTGAGTTCACATCTGACAAAAAATGTTATAGTCTGCACATCCAGCTTTTGTCTGACAAAAAAGCAAAATTGGCTGTCGAAAGCACCGTACTAACGATCCGAAAATCGGCAGACAGCTTGTCATACGAATTTTTCCATCCGATTTTTCGTATCGCGTGTACAGGTTTTCTTCTAAGATTGTCCTGTATTTGACTCCATCCATCTTTCCATCAATTCTGACCAGCTTCCCTGTCCCTGCTGAAGAAAAGTATCCCCACAACATGATGCTGCCACCACCATGTTTCACGGTGGGGATGGTGTGTTCAGGGTGATGTGCAGTGTTAGTTTTCCGCCACACATAGTGTTTTGCTTTTAGGCCAAAATTTTCAATTTTGGTCTCATCTGACCAGAGCACCTTCTTCCACATGTTTGCTGTGTCCCCCACATGGCTTCTCACAGACTGCAAACTGGACTTCTTATGACTTTCTTTCACCAATGTCTTTCTTCTTATCACTCTTCCATAAAGGTCAGATTTGTGGAGAACACGACTAATAGTTGTCCTGTGGACAGATTCTCCCACCTGAGCTGTGGATCTCTGCAGCTCCTCCAGAGTTACCATGGACCTCTTGGCTCTTCTCTGATGAATGCTCTCCTTGCCCGGCCAGTCAGTTTAGGTGGACAGCCATGTCTTGGTAGGTTCGCAGTTGTCCCATACTCTTTCCATTTTCCGATGATGGATTGAACAGAGCGCCGTGAGATGTTCAAAGCTTGGTAAACTTTTTTTATAACCTAACCCTGCTTTATACTTCTCCACAACTTTATCCCTGACCTGTCTGGTGTATTCCTTGGCTTTCATGATGCTGTTTGTTCACTAAGGTTCTTTAACAATCTTCTGAAGGCTTCACAGAACAGCTGTATTTATACTGAGATTAAATGACACACAGGTGGACTCTATTTACTAATTAGGTGACTTCTGAAGGCAATTGGTTCCACTAAATTTTAGTTAGGGGTATCAGAGTAAAGGGGGGGCTGAATACAAATGCACGCCACACTTTTTAGATTTTTTTTTTTTTTTTTTTTTAAACGTTGAAAACTATTTATCATTTTCCTTCCACTTCACAATTATGGGCCACTTTGTGTTGGTCTGTCACATAAAATCCCAATAAAATACATTTACGTCTTTGGTTGTAACATGACAAAATGTGGAAAATTTCAAGGGGTATGAATACTTTTTCAAGGGACTGTAAATGTCTGAGGCAGTCATAAGCTGAACTCCAGGCAGATATAAATGACACACATTAATGCAGGGCTGTAATCATTAATGCCTCATTTGCAGGCAGTCAGCATAAGTACCAGAATTGAACCTGGTGCCTCTCTCACAATTTGCTGTACATCTAAGCACAGACTGAGGGATGGAGAAGCAGCACGAGGTGCCAATCAGTGCAAGCAGCATGCTGATTGGAGGAGAGGGCAGAATGACCTCATCAGTCTGCTGCTTCTACCTTCACTGTCCAGCCACAGACTGGGGGGGAGGGGCAAGACCTACCTTGTTTGCCCGACGAAAATAAGACCTAGCGTGATTGTCGGTGATGGCTGCAATATAAGCCCTACCCCCCCCCCCCCCCCAAATAAGCCCTAGTTAAAGTCCTCTAAGTCTTATTTTCAGGGTAGGGCCTATTTTCAGGGAAACAGGGTAGGGGTTATTTGGGGGGTAGGGCTTATATTGCAGCCATCACTGACAATCACGCTAGGTCTTATTTTCGGGGAAACAGGGTATAAGCTGTACGGAACTGCAGCAAAGACTGCATGGGCAGAATTATAAATACTTTGGCAGGTAAAACATCCCCAATAAATGTATTTCATCCGTGTATTTGTCTGGATTTCAGCTTTCAATATAAAGAATCCTTTCTTTTTTTCCCCCCAGAAAGCTGTATATTGTTTTTTTTTTTTTTAAGGCGATATAACGTATAACACAATTCCATTGTTCTTTAGATGGTGTTGGAAACGACACATAAAAGCAATTTGCATAAATTATAAGAAACAAATTATTTATTTGGACCAAAGCGGTGCCTACTACCCATGGACCCAGATGGCAAAGCAATGACCAAGTCTTAGTATCTGATCCATGCCAAGTAAATATGACTGCGCTTATGGCCTGAAAATATTAGAAAGCCAATTTATGAAAAAAAAAAAAAAAGAAAAAAAGGCGTCTGTACACTTCACTGCTCAAAGGAAACCGCGGTCTGCGCGGAATATCAAACGCGTTACATCCCAAGAACCCGTAACCATATAGGCAAAGATAATTAACTTCTATTATGCCGTTCCCAGGCCAAAGTATCCTCCACTTAAATACCTGCCATAGAATGACTGTATTATTTTAACAGATATTTCAACTTTTAATCATTATCCTGTTTCCTGGTAATTATTTTCTGGGAAAGAATTGAAATCGGAGATGTAATTTTTATGCGCTTCCTGCTAATGTCTTTATGAGCGAAAAATTCCTCCGTCTAAATGTTTTATCAGACATCGAGGATTGCCCGTATACAACGGCTTTAAAGGGGACCTGTCTATGGAGAGAAGAGGATGACTTATGGGTTATGGGAACCATCAAAACATTTATAGATAGATAGATAGATAGATAGATAGATAGATAGATAGATAGATAGATAGATAGATAGATAGATAGATAGATAGATAGATAGATAGATAGATAGATAGATAGATAGATAGATAGATAGATAGATAGATAGATAGATAGAATCGATTCACCCCCTTTGGCATTTTTTGTGTTTTGTTGCCTCACAACATGGATTGTTTGAGGATTTGCATTATTTAATTTACAGAACATGCCCACAACTTTGAAGATATTTTTTTTTTTTTTATTGTGAAGCAAACAACAAATAGGACAAAATAACAGAAAAAGTCATAAATGTGCAAAACTATTCACCCCCCCTAAAGTCAATACTTTGTAGAGCCACCTTTTGCGGCTATCACAGCTCCAAGTCTCTTTGGATAAGTCTCTATGATCTTGCCACATCTTACCACTGGGATTTTTGCCCATTCCTCCTTGCAAAACTGCTCCAGCTCCTTCAAGTTGGGTGGTTTGCGCTTGTGAACAGCAATCTTTAAGTCTGACCACGGATTTTCTATTGGATTGAGGTCTGGGCTTTGACTAGGCCATTCCAAACGCATTTACATGTTTCCCCTTAAACCACTCAAGTGTTGCTTTAGCAATGTGTTTGGGGTCATTGTCCTGCTGGAAGGTGAACCTCCGTCCTAGCCTCAAATCACACACAGAGTGGTACAGGTTTTGCTCAAGAATATCCCTGCATTTACAAGCATCCATTTTCCCTCAACTCTGACCAGTTTCCCAGTCCCGACTGCTGAAAAAAATACCCACAGCACGATGCTGCCACCACCATGTTTCACAGTGGGGATGGTGTTCTTTGGGTGATGTGATGTGTTGGGTTTGCGCCAGACATAGCGTTTTCTTTGATGGCCAAAAAGTTCAATTTTAGTCTCATCAGACCAGAGCACCTTCCTCCATACATTTTGGGAGTCTCCCACATGACTTTTCGCAAACTCAGAACGTGCCATTTGGTTTTTAGCTGAAAGTAATGTCTTTCTTCTGGCCACTCTGCCATAAAGCCCAACTCTATGGAGCGTACGGCTTATTGTCGTCCTATGTACAGATACTCCAGTCTCTGCTGTGGAACTCTGCAACTCCTCCAGGGTTACCTGAGGTCTCTGTGCTCCCCTCTGATTAATGCCCTCCTTGCCCGGTCTGTGAATTTTGGTGTGCGGCCGTCTCTTGGCAGGTTTGCTGTTGTGCCATGTTCTTTCCATTTGGTTATGATAGATTTGATGGTGCTCCTAGGGATCATCAAAGATTTGGATATTTTTCTATAACCTAACCCTGACTTGTACTTCTCAACAACATTGTCCCTTACTTGTTTGGAGAGTTCCTTGGTCTTCGTGGCAGTGTTTGGTGAGTGATGCCTCTTGTTTAGGTGTTGCAGCCTCTGGGGCCTTTCAAAAAGGTGTGTCTATGTAATGACAGATCATGTGACACTTAGATTGCACACAGGTGGACATCATTTCACTAATTATGTGACTTCTGAAGGTAATTGGTTGCACCAGAGCTTTTTATGGGCTTCATAACAAAGGGGGTGAATACATACACACATGCCAATTATCAGTTTTTTATTTCTGAAAAATAGTTTTATGTATATATTTTTCTAATTTTACTTCACCAACTTAGACTATTGTGTTCTGATCCATCACATAGAATTCAGATTAAAAAAACATTGAACTAAAGGCTGTAATGTAACAAAATAGGTAAAAAGCCAAGGGAGTGAATACTTTTGCAAGGCACTGTAGATAAGATAGATAGAGTACATACAACATTTTTATATTTACACATACAGTACTATATATATATATATATATACACTGCATATATGTATGTAGCAGAATCTCTGACCTCTTTTAATCTAATGGGAACCTTCAAGACCAAAGATAAGTGACATCATTCAATAAGTGGTGGGTTGTGAGGCATAGTGGGTGCAAAGGTGGTAAAAGTCATTGGGTGACAGACGCTTCTTGGATGTAAAAGAGGTTTTATTTCTTTGACTGTCCTTTTTATATTTTGTAGGGGAAAGGTTAGGGCCAGGACACCCTTAAGTAGTTGCAATTTCAAATGTCAGACTCCGAGACTTCAATAGGAGGACAGCCGTACAGGGAAAGGCCCCAGCAAGGCACCACATCTGCACGTGCAGGATTGCTGTTTCCTGTGGTAACAGTTCCTAACTCAAAGTAACAGTTATCTCAGCTGTACTACAATATGAACAAAGCATATCCCTCTATAGTGTGTACTTCTCTCAATCCAGAGCACTAAGTGTCATTTCTGTCTGCTGCCTCCTTCCTCTGCTATCAGCATGAGTCACTTCTGACAAGTTTTCCTGACACCGAGAGAGAAAAGTTGACAGGGGAGATATCTACAGCACGCAGTCTGAGAATGACAGCCTCAGTGAGCTCTGCATTGTGTAATTTAAGCTCCCTGCCTTTTTTTCTGAAATCTCAGACAAGCTGTATAGTTTCTGGATTATGAGTCACTTCTGACAGGTTTTCCTGACACCAAGAGTAAACAGGTGACAGGGGAGGGAGCTCTCTTCTTGTGTGTTGTGTGAAGGGGGTGTGTCCTGTCCCACCAATCGAATAGTAGGGGTTCGAAAGAACATCAAAATGGGAGAATATGGAAGCTGCTATTGTTGGTCTGCCTATCTGAAAATGCCAGTTGCTTGGCTGTCAAGCTAAACCACTTTAAGCCCAGGCCTTTTTCTGACATTTGTCGCTTACAAGTTAAAATCTGTATTTTTTTGCTAGAAGATTACTTAGATCTTCCAAACATTATATATATATTTTTTAGCAGAGAGCCTAGAGAATAAAATGGAAGTCGTTGCAATATTTTATGTCACACCGTATTTGCCCAGCGGTCTTTCAAACGCATTTTTTTTTTTTGTGGAAAAAATACTATTAAATGAATTTAAAAAAACATAAAAAAGGAAAGTTAACCCAATTTTTTTTGCATAATGTGAAAGATGATGTTATGCCGAGTAAATAGATACCTAACATGTCACACCTTAAAATTGCGCACAGTCGTGGAATGGCGCCAAACTACGGTACTTAAAAATCTCCACGGGTGACGTTTTAAATTTTTTTACAGGTTACCTGTTTAGAATTACAGAGGAGGACTAGTGCTAGAATTATGGCTCTCGATCTAACGATCGCGGAGATACCTCACATGTGTGGTTTGAACACCGTTTACATTTGCGGGCGCGACTTACGTATGCGTTCCCTTCTGCGAGTGAGCACGAAGGAATGGGGGCGCTTTAAAAAAAAAAATCTTATTTAGTTTACTTTTTTTTTTTTTTACACTGTCCCTTTAATTATCTTTTTGATTACTTTTATTCCTATTACAAGGAATGTAAACATCCCTTGTAATAGAAATTAGGATGACAGGTCCTCTTTATTGAGAGATCTGGGATCAAAAAGACAGCAGATCTCTCATTTACCTTTTTAAGCAAAAAAAAAAAAAAAAAAAGACATTTTGCCTTTAAGGAAAAAAAAAAATTAAAAATCATCCCTTTAAGGCAGAGAGACAGTCAGACGTCACTCTGGTCCTCCAAGGGCATAGAGCCAAGTGGGGGCCATCTTGCCCTCACTTGGCTTCCCGACTTCGGACTGGATCGTTTACGGGTTCTGGGTTTACCAACAGCTCCGGTAAACCCAGAAGACACCAGGGGGGTGGGGAAGGAGGGGGGGGTGATTGGGGAGGGGGGGGGGGTGGTTGGGGGCAATAGTTAATATTTTCTAAGTCACCAACCCCAAGCAAACCTGGAAAACCAGTTCTGACTTGAGTCTGACTTTTGCTTGCTACATGCATGTTCCTAGCCAGGTGACTCTAATGCCGCGTACAGACGATCGGAATTTCCGACAACAAATGTTCGATGCGAGCTTGTTGTCTGAAATTCCGACCGTGTGTGGGCTCCATCAGACATTTTGCGTTGGAATTTTCCGACAACAAAAATTTGATATCTGGTTCTCAAATTTTCCCGACAACAAAATCCGTTGTCGGAAATTCCGATCGTGTGTACACAATTCCGACGCACAAAATTCCACACATGCTCGGAATCAAGCAGAAGAGCCGCACTGGCTATCGAACTTCATTTTTCTCGGCTCGTCGTACGTGTTGTACGTCACCGCGTTCTTGACGTTCGGAATTTCCGACAACATTTGTGCGACCGTGTGTATGCAAGACAAGTTTCAGCCAAAGTCCGTCGGAAATAAATCCACGGTTTGGTTGTCGGAAATTCCGATCGTGTGTACGCGGCAATAGAGTGGGGTGGAGACAACAAGCATTTCAAGTGTACTATAAGGAAGTGTAAAGATGCTACAGAGAAATAACTGCAACTTCAGTAAATGGGAGTTTCAATGAGGGAAAGGGATCTGCAGAGCATGGGTCACATTGGTGGGATGGAGGACCGAATGAATAGAGAAAGAAAAGACTTTACATGTAGCCAGTGACCAAGTAACCTACATCATAAAAAGTATTAAAATTTCCCATTAAAGTAAAACTTTTCTTTTATAAACCCTTCAGGTCAACAAAATAAATTGCAAGAATTTAGAAAACTTTTTTTTTTTTTTTTTTTACAGATTATTACTTGCTTTGGGTCTGTAGATACACTGTGATGGAACGGGTGGCCACCGCGTCCTCAACAATCGATGAGTCATCAGCTGTCAGCGGGGTTCCCCGCTGACAGCTGAATGTAAGCTGGCATTAAAAAATCACAGGGAAAAAAAACAGTGTGGGGTCCCCCACAATCCATACCCTTCCGGGCTGTTATGGATTTTAAGGGGGACCCTATACAAAAATAAAAATAAATAATAAAAAAAGGCGTGCCCCCCCCCCCCCTCAAAATCCATACCAGACCATAGCTCCCAACTGTCCCTGATTTCGAGGGATGGTCCCTGATTTGAAGCAATGTCCCTCTGTCCCTCTTTCTTCCTCATTTGTCCCTCATTTTGGTCTGATCCATATAAATGCATATAAAATGCACTTTTTATCTATCAAAAAGTGTTTCCCAGCGCTAAACCTTTCATCTGATTTCTAAATTGCTGCATTTATAAATTCCAAAAGCCAATATAAAGGAATAGTAGTGGTAAAAAGAAGCACTTGTGAGTTTAACCAATCTTGTTTTTTTGTACAAGTCACCTTTAAGGGGGCGTGGCAAGGGGTGTGTCCTATGCCTGCATACTTTTGCTGATAGGTGTCCCTCATTCCAATCTCAAAAAGTTGGGAGGTATGTACCAGACCCTTATCCAAGCATTTAGCCCACCAGGCTAGGAAAGGAGGGGGACGAGCGAGCGCCCCCTCCTGAACCATACCAGGCCACATGCCCTCAACATGGGGGGGGGGAGTGTTGGGGCAGGAAGCCCCCCCCCCCAAAACACATTGTCCCCATGTTGATGGGGACAAGGGCCCTTCCCCGCAACCCTGACTAGTGGCTGTGGGGGTCTGCGGGTGGGGGGCTACACGGGGGGGGGGGGGGGGCGTGATTGACGACGGATCTACATCAGGGTACATTGTTTTTTATTTTTGTATTTTAAATAAAGGACTTATCAAAAACTGCCTACTGTCATTTTTTTACACTACACCTTTCTTCTTTTGTGAATGAGTAGGGGGTACTATGTACCCCCTACTCATTCACATAGGGGGGGTGGGATCTAGGGGCCCCCTTGTTAAAGGGGGCTTACAGATTCCGAATAAGCTGCTGGGGCGCATGCTTGGAAAAGGGTCTAGTATGGATTTAGAGGGGACCTAGGCCAATTTTTTTTTTAATTTTGGCATGAGGTTACCCTCAAAATCCATACCAGACCTGAGGGGCCTGGTTTGGATTGGGGGGGGAGGGAGGGCACGCTATTTTTTTCCCCATTTTTTTTTTTTTTTGCCGGCAATTCTTGTTTTTACATTTACCTTGTTTCCCCGAAAATAAGACCTAGCGTGATTGTCAGTGATGGCTGTAATATAAGCCCTACCCCCCAAATAAGCCCTACCCTGTTTCCCCGAAAATAAGCCCTACCCTGAAAATAAGACCTACAAGGGCTTATTTGGGGGGTAGGGCTTATATTGCAGCCATCACCGACAATCACGCTAGGTCTTATTTTCGGGGGAAACAGGGTAGCTGACAGAAGAGCATCCCGCTGACAGCTGATGACTCATCGGTTGTTAACGGCCCGATGGCCGGCTTCCTGGCCCCTTTCGTAACAACCAGCTATACATAGTTGAAGAGAAAAAAATCTGCAAAAGATATGAAAAATGCATTAAAAACGCATGTTCGAAAAAAACCGTAAAAAACGCGGCTAAAAACCGCATCAATCGCACCCACATATGGTAAGCTTTGCTTCCCCCCATCTCATATGAATGCAAATGCAACTGACGAAGAAGAAGGCTCTGCAATAGCTTATTCATTCTTAGTCCTGGTATGCAGAAACGCTGTACAATACAAACTGCAGACGGCCCGGATGCAACAAAGCAAGGCTGACGCTGGTCTAATCCTGAAGTGACAGTTCTCACAGGCAAATAAAAGAGAAATAGAAGTCAAATGTGAAAAGTTACCTGGTGTCCCAGGGTACAGGAAAAACGTGCTGGCAGGTATTTAACGTTCACAGATTCGGCTCGGAATAATTGAGCTCCGTCGTAAGAAAACCCCAAAGGAAAGTTTCAGATGTATGCCTGTTGTGTCAGAAGTTTTACCCTTACAGATCAGCGGTGAGCAAACTCATCTTCGGCTCATGATATTTCAGCTGGAGCATTGATCAGTGAATCTGCTTATCTCTCTCCATCCTGAATATTTATTGCTCGCTTGCATTGTTCCCCACTGCGCCTGTAAAGCATTGTGTTACTCATGTGAGGGGCGAATGACAATACGTATACAGATCGAGTCGTATTATGTTCCAGTAAATCATATTGGGGTAGTGTATTGCCCAATTTATCTCACCCGAGTTAATAAAAATTGGAAAATAACTCCCAGGAGGAGACTGAAACAGAATGAGAAAGTATCTGATTGTTTACTATTTGCCAGAACCAGATTCACGACGAAGAACAAAATATTGCTAGCGACTTAAAAGAAGAGACTTCTCGCCTTAATTGAGGCATTAATAACCAGACATTTTGTTGGTGAGATGGGACTAAAAAAAAAAGGGGGGCTACTACACTGCCGTCAGTGGGGGGGTCACGTTAGCTTCGGTTTTGTGTGACGCCTTTGCAACCACTTTATTTTAGAATAAAATCCAAATAAAATACTCACAAAGGTATTTAACCACTTCCCTACAGCTGTATAGTAATATGACGCCCGCAGGAACGCTTCGTCCCTCAGGGCGGGCGTCATATGACGTCCTGGGAATGCCAGCCTTGTGGAGCGCACGCGCGCGTGCGCGCCGCATCACTCGGGACCCGATGCGCGTGCCCGGCGGCCGTGATGATTGCTCGTCACAGAGCAGGGACGCGCAGGGGCGGACTGATAACTCATGGGTCCCCCGGGCAATAGGAGATTATGGGGCCCCCAGGCAATCAGAGATTATGGGGCCACACAGTATACACACACACAGTATACAATCACACAGTATAGACATACATGTACACACAGTATACACAGACAGATGTAAAAAAAAACACAGATTTATACATACTGTCCCTGGTTTTACTGAGGCTGGCAACCCTGATGGGGCCCCCTAGTGGCCCAGGGCCCTCGGGCAGTGCCCGAGTGGCTCAATGGTCAGTCCGCCCCTGGGGACGCGGATCTGTGTGTGTAAACACACAGATCCACGTCCTGTCAGGTGAGAGGAGACCGATCCGTGCGTTCCCATTACAGAGGAACGCCGATCAATCTCCTCCCCTTGTGAGTCCCCTCCCCCTACAGTTAGAATCACTCCCTAGGACACACAGTTAATCCTTTGATCACCCCCTAGTGTTAACCCCCTTCCCTGCCAGTGACATTTATACAGTAATCAATGCATTTTATAGCTATGATCGCTGTATAAATGTCACTGGTCCCAAAATAGTGTCAAAAGTGTCCGATATGTCCACTGCAATATCGCAGTCCCGATAAAAATCGCAGATCGCTGCCATTACTAGTAAAAACTAAATAAATAAAAATGCCATAATTCTATCCCCTATTTTGCAGACGCTATTTTGCGCAATCCAATCAATATACGCTTATTGCGATTTTTTTTTTTTTACCAAAAATATGTAGAAGAATACATATCGGCCTAAACTGAGGAAAAAAAATGTTTTTTTTTTTAAAAAATTGGGATATTTATTATAGAAAAAAGTAATAAATATTGTGTTTTTTTTTTTTTTTTTCAAAATTGTTGCTCTTTTTTTGTTTATAGTGCAAAAAAATAAAAACCGCAGAGGTGATCAAATACCACCAAAAGAAAGTTCTATTTGTGGGGAAAAAAAACAATCAAAATTAATTTGGGTATAATGTCGCATGGCCACACAATTCTCATTCAAAGTGTGACAGCGTGAAAGCTGAAAATTGGCCTGGGCAGGAAGGGGGTGAAAATGCCCGTTATGGAAGTGGTTAAATTACAGGAATGGGCCACTTTTTTGTCCTTCAGGCTTTATGAGGGGCCAGACTGTAGCTGGCAGGAGTAGAAAATGCCCTACTGTCAATGGGATTAAGCAATACCCCATTATTGGCTCTAATGGGCGGAATAGTACCCCATTGTTGGTATCAGTTGGAGGAATAGTGCCCCATTATTGGTCTCAGTGGCAGGAATTGTGCCCCATTATTGGTGTAACGGGGAGGAATAGTGCCCCATTATTGGCATCAGTAGGAAAAATAGTGCCCCAAGGGCCATATAAAGACATAAAAAAGAGAGAACATCCAACCATACCACTAATGCCCCGTACACACGGTCGGATTTTCCGACGGAAAATGTGTGATAGGACCTTGTTGTCGGAAATTCCGACCGTGTGTAGGCTCCATCACACATTTTCCATCGGATTTTCCGACACACAAAGTTTGAGGGCAGGATATAAAATTTTCCAACAACAAAATCCGTTGTCGGAAATTCCGATCGTGTGTACACAAATCCGACGCACAAAGTGCCACGCATGCTCAGAATAAATAAAGAGATGAAAGCTATTGGCCACTGCCCCGTTTATAGTCCTGACGTACGTGTTTTACGTCACCGCGTTCAGAACGATCGGATTTTCCGACAACTTTGTGTGACCGTGTGTATGCAAGACAAGTTTGAGCCAACATCCGTTGGAAAAAATCCTAGGATTTTGTTGTCGGAATGTCCGAACAAAGTCCGACTGTGTGTACAGGGCATTAGGTTGCCAATATCCCTTATACAATCAGTATGGAGAAGGAGATACCCCCCCCCCCAAGGAACTGGGACTTTAGCAGCAACAGTTATACAAAAATACAAGTTTTATTAAATAAATATACATATATACAAAAATATCAAACCACTAAAAAATTAGATGACAGTAACAATGAATTCCCATAAGGTCCAGACAGCCCGACGCGTTTCAGGACACAGACGTCCCTTCGTCAGGGGAAAAAAGTCAGGAAGGAATCACACTGTGTGGAAATCAAATACATAAATGAGAAACAATAAAATATCAAAGTTTGCATCATGAGACATACAGTATGAAAATCGCATAAAGGCATACCCTGAATGGTCATCATGTATAACACTGCTGGACCGGGGGCACAGGTGGCATCGCAGACATACACCAAGGATGTCGCAAGGACACAGATGTACCGAGGTGGGCCACCAATCATCCACACAAGTCCCACATTAAGGCAGCAAGAGGTGGCGCACACGTGAATGTAAATCCCAGATTTACAGGAGTAGAAAATGCTGGCAGGAGTAGAACATGCCCTACTGTCAATGGGATTAAGCAATACCCCATTATTGTTTTTAATGGGAGGAATAGTGTCCCATTGTTGGTATCAGTTGGAGGAATAGTGCCCCATTATTGGTCTCAGTGGCAGGAATTGTGCCTCATTATTGGTGTAACGGGGAGTAATAGTGCTCCATTATTGACATCAGTGGGAAAAATAGTGCCCCAAGGGCCATATAAAGACATAAAAAAGAGAGAACATCCAGCCATACCACTTAGGTTGCCAACATCCCTTATACAATCAGTATGGAGAAGGAGATACCCCCCCAAGGAACTGGGACTTTAGCGGCAACAGTTATACAAAATAACAAGTTTTATTAAATAAATATACATTTATACAAAAATATCAAACCACTAAAAAATTAGATGACAATTTGGCATCAGTGGGAAAAATAGTGCCCCAAGGGCCATATAAAGGTAATCAAAGAGCCACAGTTTGGAGACCACTGGACTAAATTATGGCCAGTGTTAGGCCTTGGCGAGCCCTGATACAAGCGGGTCCCTGGAGGAGGACAAGTAGGTGATTCGGTCACGTTCCTGGGACCTGCTCAAACACCAAAGGTGAAGTTGGATCTTTAAAGAGGAGGGCCAGTCAAAAAAAAAAAAAATTAAAAGTCAACAGCTACAAATACTGCAGCTGCTGACTTTTAATTGGACACTTACCTGTCCCTGGGTCCAGCGATGCGGGGAATAAAAGCCCCGCTCGTCTCCCCCTCCGTTCGGCGGCGCCGGCATTGCAACTGTGCGCGCCGGGGTTTGTGGCTTCACCGCCTGGCACCCACTGCGCATGCGCGAGCGGCGCCGAGCGCCGTGATTGGCCGCTCAGTCACCTAGGACCTGTAATGGGTCCCAGATGATTGACAGGAGGGAGGGAGCAGAGCCGAGCCCTTCCTGTGCCGAGACGGAAGTGATGTCACCAGCTCAGGCACTGAAAGAGGCAGACTACGAGGGACCCCCTAGCAACAGGCATTTAGAGGTGAGTAAAAAAAAATGTTTTTACAAATGTTTTTTTGTATTTTTTTTAGGATTTTTCATGTAGTTTTTTTTTTTTTTGGGTGGAACCCCACTTTAAGTTTTGTTCCGGCACTCCGCTTCATATCCCGGCTCTCTCCATTTATCTCCTTCTATTTGTTTCACATTGCCGAAAAGTCCTTCACCGAGTGGCAGGCCCACGGAGAACGATTCAGCCAAACACAAGGAAATTTACATAGGAATTAAGTGACCTGTGGTCCCAAGGCTTTCTCAAGCTACTCCAACAAGCAGTCACCCCTTAGGTTAACAGGATAAAGAGACTAATCATTAGAGCCGTGCCACAAAGAAGCAATTAGGAACCTTTACAAAGTGGCTACAGATATATATTTTTTTTTTTTTGTAATACGGGGCTCCAATATTCGGAGAAGGAAAATTACAGTACTTATCCAAATTAATACCTACCCGTAGACGGGTTTTAATCTACACAAATTTTGTAACAAACGTTATACGTGCGCAGGCCTCATGGGTGGTGAATCTCAGAATGAAATATATAGCCACTCTCAAAGCGTTCCGTTCAAAGGCAACCTGAAGGGAAGGTTAACAGTGAAGAGATTCTGAAAGCTGTTGAGTAGATTTTTCAAGTCCGCGGCTTGTTAGATCGTGCGTTGGAGAAGGAAAGGGGGGGGGGGGGGGGGTAAAGAGACGCCGTCTCGTTTTCTTGTACTTGTAAAATAGAAAATAGATATTGAGAGTGCTACTTTTATGCCTGCTGTAAAGAGTCCCGTCCGTGACGTTTAACCTTTCTTTATTGTCAGGAAATAACCTGGAATTCCGAGATAAAAGAGGCGACAAAAAAGAAATTGTCCTTTTTTTCAGATGGAGTAGGTAATAGGCATTGTATAATATTGTATGTCCGTCTGTCTATTGCATTGTCTGTGTTTGTTTATGCAAATCCACATAGTCGCCACTTCAGGAACTTTCCATGCTGACTCATTTGAAAGTATACGGAAAGCCAAAACTTTTTTCCAGTTATATATTTTTTTTGCTGTCTGTGTCCCATTAGAGAGAATTTCCCTCACTTCCTTCAACCTAGAGATGCAACAGGAAGTGAGAGGAAATCTCTGCAAAGTGAGGGGCTATCCTTCCTAATGCCGCGTACACACGGTCGGACTTTTCAGCTACAAAAGTCCGACAGCCCGTACGACAGATTTTCGACAGACTTTCGACTGACTTTTGGCGGACTTTCAACAGATTTTCTAACGACCGGACTTGCCTACACACGATCACACCAAAGTCCGACGGATTCGTACGTGATGACGTACACCGGACTAAAATAAGGAAGTTGATAGCCAGTAGCCAATAGCTGTCCTAGCGTGGGTTTTTGTCCGTCGGACTAGCATACAGATGAGCGGATTTCTGGGTCCGGCGGAGTTACGACGTAAAGATTTGAAGCATGTTCCAAATCTAAAGTCCGTCAGATTTGAGGCTGGAAAAGTCAGCTGAAGGTCCGGTAAAGCCCACACACGATCGGATTGTCCGCCGGATTTGGTCCGTCGGCGTCAGTCGGACAAGACCAGTCGAAAAGTCCGACCGTGTGTACGCGGCATTAGACAGTTGTTATCAGAACAGGTTTTCTCACTGAACGATTTCCCCTCACCTCTGGAGAAAACTCAAACATTTTGGATTTGCCACTATTTATTGTAATGGAATCAATGGTCTCCAGGTCCAATAGAAAGGTTGAATCTTCCAAACGGAGATACAGAGA
The DNA here is from genome assembly GCF_042186555.1 of Aquarana catesbeiana. NCBI lineage: Eukaryota > Metazoa > Chordata > Amphibia > Anura > Ranidae > Aquarana > Aquarana catesbeiana. The sequence goes on along the minus strand of NC_133334.1, from coordinate 268,708,604 downwards.
ACAATACAAATCTGACAGGGCTGCCAACCCTTCCCTACTCCATCCAAAAATTAAAAAAAAAAAAGGTTTGGCTTTAGGTGGACTTTAAAAAAAACCTGGTTTGTGGAAGTTGTGCCTAAAAAAAAGGCAAGCAGAGGGTAGAGGACCAGTCACTCACCACTAGTGATGAGCTTGGGTTTTGGCTTGGGTTTGATCAGAACTGAGAAGTTAACCATTATTGCTGGGTCAATGAGCTGCGGGCAGGAGATTTCCTGATCCACAGCTAATGTACACTAAGGGGCGGGGATGTATGAGATCATTGACTTAATAAGGGCACATGGCCTTATTAGGTCAAGCGATGTAACCAATATTTCCACCCCTTTGTATATGTGCAGCTTCAGGGTCAGGAATCGCCCACCCACAGCTCCTTGGCCCAGCAATGACAACAAAACCCGACCGATCCTAAACTCATCCCTACTCACCACTAGTGTCCCTGTAGCTGATCTTTTGCCCATAACGGACTAACTATGCTTGTTTTGCACCGTATCTCTGTGTGGAAGTAGGATTTTGGTAGAGGAGCAGGGCTTTGCTTCCTTATTGCTGGAGCTGCCCCCCTGATGACTGGTGATCTGATACCTGGAAGGGGATATTAAAGAAGCACATAAGTTGGGGAAGCACAGATCCATAGAATTAATGAAGCAGAAGCAGGGAGATGCTTGCACTGCGGGTCCTCTGGTACAGCTTCCTCTCCAGCAAGGAGAATGGTGAACAGTCCAGTACTGACATCACCAAATCTCACTCCAAATCTCCTGAGACTAGCAGTCAGGGACAACAGTGTCTTAGATGAACTAACACTGCAAATATATAACTTTGAGGCAGTGGTGTCAGGGTTGGTGTTACCTGGTGCGATAAAACATGGTGTCACACCCCCCTCCTCCTATTTTTTGGGTAGCAGCCTAGCGTTGGAGCTCGTTGGTGCGTGTTGGAGCGCATTGCAGTGGTCAATAATGCCTAGAGGATAGCAGGTTAGGCATTTCCTAATGACTCAGTCCCTAGGAGCAGTAATGGATAATGGCCAACTTACCAGACCCAGCGAAACTGCAGCGGTGATCCCTCCGACTGGATGTTCACTCACTCTGGGTTGCCCAGGCCGACTCTGGTCAGTAGTGTAGCAGGTCTGTGGCCTGGCAATGGCTCAGTCTTTCTCTCTTTGGTGGTACTGGGCAGAAGCGTGGCCTTCTCTCTGGTGGTGCTGGGCAGGGTGGCTCTCTCTCTGGTGGTGCTGGGCAGCAACATGGCTCTCTCTCCGGTGGTGCTGGTCAGTGTGGCTCTCTCATTGGTGGTGTTGGGCCACAGCGTGGCTCTCTCTCTGGTGGTGCTGGGTAGCGTGGCTCTCTCTCTGGTGGTGCTGGGCAGCAGCATGGCCCTCTCTCTGGTCGTGCTGGGTAGAGTGTCTCTCTCTCTCTGGTAGTGCTGGGCAGTGTGGCTCTCTTCTGGTGGTCCAGGTACAGAGTGTCTCTCTCTCTGGTGGTGTGGGCACAGCGTGGCTCTCTCTCTGGTGGTGCGGGTACAGCGTGGCCTTCTTCCTGGTGTTGCTGGGCAGTGTGGCCCTCTCTCTGGTGGTGCAGGTACAGCGTGGCTCCCTCTCTGGCTTTCCCCAATACAGCCCTTTCTTTCTTTTTCCTGTCTCCTGTAGCACTCACTGCCTCAGGTTCCAGGCTCCCTCGCCCCCAGAAGAGTACATGCTGGGGGCTGTAGCCTGCTCCCTGTGGCCAATCCTCCAGGACTACCTGTCCCATGGTGCTACCCTGGTCTCTTCTGATTGGCCCTCCACTGTGGCTAGGGTTGCCACCAACAAGGGATTCAGGGATTCACCCGGACAGTCGATTTTGAATCATGTGTCTGGGTTTTGGTCCGCCTGAAACACGAACATATACCTTCCAGTCGCCCTGGGATTTCAAGTGAATCTGTCCTGCAGATCTGGACCGGAGTCCTGGAGCGAGTGCTGGAGCAAGTTCTGGCACTGGACTCCACTCAGTGAGGTATCCTCAATGAGTGCAACATGTGCTCTCACGCAGTGTACCCAGTGAGGATTCCTGTTGGTAGCGCCTGCCTGTGCTCTGGTTTCTCTCCCGCCTCATTCACCTTTGTAGTTATTGGTTGCTAGGACCGCTGGTGTTCTAGCAACCAATTCACAGTGGAAGGAAAATAGCACTTTGTAGAGCTGCTCCACCTCCCAGCTCTATCCCCCTACACCGGCTCCCACTTACTGGCTCGTAGTGGCTACCACATGGTAAGGCAATCTAATAGGGGTCTTTAAGGGGCAGGGGTGCTGGTATAAGAGGGTCCCTGATCTAATGGGGGTCTCTAAGGGGGGGGGGCACTGATACAAAGGGGACTCTGATCTAACGAGGACTTTAAGGGGGAGTGCTTATATAAGGTGACTCTGATATAATGGGGGATCGCTAAGGCTACATTCACACCGACAATTAGGACCAGTTCAAATAGTAGCTAATGGCAGGAATCAGAGATTCTAGCTGTGGCTCTCAGCAGCTAGGTAATCATTTGCTGTGCGGACAGCAGCGAATAGCAGAGGATGTCGTTGACCTGCTCCTCTTCTTTTTCTCAATGTCGTTGACCTGTTATTATAATAAATGGGGCTGGTGGACACACCTAGCTGCTATTCTCACTGGCCCTAATCTCCGGTTTGAATGTAGCCTTGGGAGGTGTGGATATAAGGAAACTCTGATCTAATGGGGGGGTCTCTAAGTGGAGTGCCTATATAGGGGGACCCTGATCTAATGGGGGTACTCTAAGGGAGGTGGCAAAAAAAAATTTTTGCCATGCATCAGTAAAGTGTTTGGGTTTCGCTTAAAGAAAGGGTGGCAACCCTAGCTTTGGCCAATGGGGAGGGAAACAGACCAGGCAGCAAGCTGGGCGGCAAACCAGATAAGAGCCTGCTGATAGGAGAAAGCGGGGGGAGCGGGAGAAACACTCTGACAGCCCCCCCATAGTGATGCCATTGCTTTGAAGCTCAAGGTACAGCATTGCCTAGCTACAGGGAGTCCATTGCTATTTTTCAACAAGAATGCAAGACAAAGGATAATATTTTCAAGGTGCTGCTTGCTCTAGATGTTCCCTAGAAAATAGTAAATCTTAATTTTTTTTAAAATTCAGGTAAAGACTGGAAACTTGGATTCTCCGTGAAGCTTAGTTGGGACTGATTCTCTTTAAGAAACCTAGGAAGGAAATGAAACTTTCAATTATCAAGCTCTTTGTCACCACCAATGCATGAAACAAAAGAACAGAAAGATAAAAAGAGTTACAGTGTATTATATGGTAAATTCTGTGAGATTGTGCTCTCCACATCCCCCCCACCTAATGAAATTATTATATACTCTAATCTTAAATTTTCTCCCAGGAACAGCCACAAGGACAAAGAAAACTTGAACGTCACTCAGAGAATTGTTTAATAAACCTTCAAGGCCGAGCAGAAAGGGAGAACCTGTTGTAAGGCAAACCAAATAATTAATTCTAATTGCTGGACAGAATGGTTGCCAGGCTTTGATTTATTATGGAAATGTTACACTCAAGCATAAGTTAGGTGTTACTCATTTATTTAAAACCGTAATGCAGTAGCGGTCATTTGAAAGGCCCACCTATACAGATCCAAGCCAGTATGAGCTGTTCTTGTCTTCCAACATGTCACATCACACTGGAACTTGCCACGACGGCCGGACAAACACAAAGCCACATTGCATTAGGAAATTAATATTTAAAGGGAAAGTGAAGTCTATTATTTTATGTATGTGTATAACTAAAAGTTTTTGTTGTTGTTGTTGTTTTGAATGGAGTAGAGAAGGTTTAGAACCCTAGTCAGATTTTTATTACTGAGCAATTATAGAATAAACACCAGGCTGATAAACGTTTATTTCAATAAGATGTTTACAGAGCAAACGCATCTTTTAGGCTTTGATTTTGTCCCCTTTATCAGGGCTTGAGAATGTGAAACTTTACTGGAAGTTACTGGATGGCCTTCAGCTGTTACTCTGCCACTTGTACCCTGAACCTGTTCCCGAGATCTTCTTTCCCATTGCTGACCCAGCCTACTCTAAAGCCTCGTACACACGATCGGATTTTCCGCAGACAAAGCGTCAGACTTTTGTCCGAAGGGCATGGGCCTGGATTTTGTCTTGCATACAAACGATACACAATTGTCGGCCAACAAACACGAACGTAGTTACGTACTAGACGTACTACGAGCCGATAAAGAGGAATTGTCAGGCGCCACCCTTTGGTCTCCTTCTGCTAATTTAGTGCTAGTAGAAGTTTGGTGAGTGTTGATTCGCGCTTTTCATTTTGCGCTTTTCATTTTGCACCTTTCATTTTGTGCTTTTCAGTTCGTTTCCGAACGGCCGTTTGTCAACAAGCCATGTTACGGAATCGGAGGAGATAACGTGTTATTTATTATTTGCCTTGGAGTTATTGCTTTGACCCAAGTCCAGTCCAGGAACAGGAGGAGGAGGATTTCTTGGACCAAAAATTGGTTTCTTTATTAATTGTGACCAATTATGTCATATGCCTTTGCTGCGGGAGCTCCAGGAGAATAATCCAGATGATTTTCACAATTATCTCCAGATGACGGATCCCTGCTTTCACCAACTCTTGGCATTTGTGGCCCCCTATATTAAGAAGCAGGACACATGCATGAGGCTTTTATTTTATTTTTTGGTGGAATAATGATTTGATTTGGTATATTTTCTATATTTTTGGATGCATAGAATGCATTTTTTGGTTAAGTTCTATTGGCAGATAGCATGTCTAATTTTATTTGTTTTCTTTTTTTTTAATGCACAATAAAAAAATTGTGGAGAATAATACTTGGCTGTGTGTTTTACTTCAAATGACAGTTTGGGAGTAGGCAGTTACATTTTAAAAAATACAATATAAAATTGACAAGAGACAACAACATAGTTGTATCTTTGACCTTAAAAACTACGGGATAATGGTGTTTTGGTAACTTGCACCAAAAATAAATAACAAGCATAATAATATTATTCTTGATATCACTAGAAAAAAAAAGCCTTTGAAAATTTGTTTGCAATAACTCCATCAATATCACCAACAAAGCAGCTTCATTATTATCCCATTAAAGAAGAAGAGCATTTCCAGATTTCATAATTTGCCGCGTCACGAATGTTAATTCTCCATTACAAACGCTAGTTTACAAGACCGACCGCTTCTGGTTCGAGCATATGTGTTTGCACTTTGGACTTTTGTATGACGGGCTTGTGTATACACGCTCAGAAAATCCGACAACAGACCATTATTCGCGGAAAATTTATAATCCTGCCATCCAACATTTGTCCGCAGAAAGTCCCACAACAATTGTCCGATGGAGCGTACAAACGGTCGGATTTTAGGTCAACAGTCTGTCAACACACAATTCCCGTCGGAAAATCCAATCGTTTGTACGAGGCTTTAGACTTGTAACTGCATTGCCTTCCTGCTAGTGAACTTGGCTAGTTACTGACCTCAGTTTTTCTCTGTTGATCCCTGGTTTGATCTCAGCTAGTTCTTGACCTTGGCTTGTCTCTCCTAATTCCCGGGTTTGACCTCAGCTAGTTCCTGAATTCGACTTATCTCTGCTAATTTATGATTTGACCTCAGCTAGTTTCTGACCAAGGCTTGTCTTTGCTGATTTTTTTACATTGGCTAGTTCCTGACCATGGCTTGTCAATCCTAATTCCCATTTTGAACTTGGCTAGTTGCTGACCATGGCTTGTCTCTGCTTATTTCCAGTTTGAGCTCGGCTAGTTCCTAATCACTGCTTGTTTCTGCTGATTCTTTGGCCTCGGCTAGTTCCTGACCATGGCTTGTCTCTGCTCATTCTTTGACCCTGGCTAGTTCCTGACCATGGCTTGTAAATCCTAATTCCCAGTTTGATCTCAGATAGTTACTGACCACGGCTTGTCTCTGCTAATTTCCAGTTTGACCTTGACTAGTTCCTGACCACTGCTTGCCTCTGCTGATTCTTTGACCTCGGCTAGTTCCTGACCACTGCTTGTCTCTGCAGTTTCTTTGACCTCGGCTAGTTCTTGACCAAGGCTTGTCTCCACTGATTCCCAGTTTGATCTTAGCTAGCTCCTGACTATGTCTCTACTGACCCTCTGGTTTGACCTCTGCTTGCCTCCTGCTCATGACTCTCTCTGCTACTTGCCTGCTGTTTGTCACCTCGGCCACCTCTGTAGGCCACGATTCCAGCCTTCTGCGTGTTCCAGTGTCCTGGCCTCCTGCCTTACAGTCTACCTCTTTCCAGGAACCTTGCTTTTGATCTCCAGGAGCACCTAACAGCCAAGACTGTCTCCAGAAGGGAGTTTCCGTGGGCTGAACCTCTGGCACCTGTGCCAATCTGTGCCTTCTCACTCCCTGTACTATACTTCAGGGATGTCTGGAGTGTCTCAGAGTGTAAGGGAAGCCCTAATGCCACCTTGGCCTTCAACCAGCTACATGATATCCACTCAATAAAAGTTTCCTGTTCTTAGCTGACAGGAATGGCACCCGGTGGGGTCTTCTGCTGCTGTAGCCCTTCTGCTGTATCTGCTTTAAGGCTCAATGTGTTGTGCGTTCAGAGATGGTATTCTGCACACCTTGGTTGTAACAAGTAGTTATTTGAGTTACTGATGCCTTTCTGTAAATTTCAAACCTTTTCTATCATCTCGAACCAGTCTACCCATTCTCCTCTGATCTCTGACTTTAACAAGGCATTTTCCTCCACACAACTTCTGCTTACTGGATATTTTCTCTTTTTTGGACCATTCTCTGTAAACCTGAGAGATGGTTGCGTGTGAAAATCCAAGTAGATCAGCAGTTTTTGAAATACTCAGACCAGCCCGTCTGGCACCAACAACCATGCCATGTCCAAAGTCACTTAAATCCCCTTTCTTCCCCATTCTGATGCTCAGTTTGAACTTCAGCAAGTCGTCTTCACTACGAGTAGATGCCTAAATGCATTGAGTTGCTGCCATGTGATTGGCCGATTAGCAATTTGTGTTACGAAGCAATTGAACAGGTGTTACTAATAAAGCTGGTGGTTGTATATCTGATTCTAGGTCCATTGTAATTTTTTTCTACATGTTGCCAATCTTTCCCTTCTTTGTAAATTCAAATTCTTTTTCGAACACTTTCTGTATATCCGGTGAACTGTTTTCACATTTTGTGACCTTGTCTTCAGACTCTTTACCAGCAGCTTATGTGATTTTAATGTTTCATAAAAGAACACACAACGATGGAACGCAGGACAGTAAAAAAAAAAAAAAAAACGAGAAAACGCAGGATTGAAGAATGTTATTCGATTCATGCTAACTATATCAGTGCAGATGACCGGGCAGGCTGAATATACAGGATCAGGGGGATTATTGCTCGGATGGGGTCTGGAAGGTTGTCAAGCTTCTGCTGTTTAAATCACAGGCGGACCAGAATCCTCTGGGGCAATAACAGCTTACTTTTTCCGAACTGCAAATATAATGGGACATTTGTAGAGCTTACTTAGATTTTTTAAAATGAATAATACACCGGTTTGTAAAATTTATAGGGAAACCCGGTGGTGTTGTGTGGTCTTTGCACCTGAGCTCCCAGCTCTGCCCACTTGTTAGTGTAGGGCGTCCCTTTCATGCAGGAAGGGGACATTTATTGCTGGACCTCTGGTGATGAGATCTTTAGCCGAGATGCCTACAGGATCTTGTTATGTTTCAAATGCCCATTTTTTTTTACCTCAATAGATCCAGTCTGTCCAGACAGTATGGTCACCTTCTAACTGGACACTATCCACGAGCAGCTTAACTCTTCCATAAGGCACAAAGCAATTTTACTTCAGATAATTACTATTTTTTTTTTTTTTCCCTTGGGTTGTAGGGGTGCCATATTTGCTTTGTGGACGATGTGGGGTCTTGCATGTGCAGTGGTATACCATGTTAACTTGTTGTACTGTAATGTATTAATTTTGTGTTTCTCTTTTCACACATTGAAGGTTGTGCATATTTTGCTCTTTCATATCCATTAATTGAATACCCTCGTCCTTTTCCTGATGAAGCCGTCACGGCGAAACATGTTGAAATTTCTGGACGTGGGAATATTCTGTATGTGATTTCAGTTCTATCATCTGTCAGGGTTAGGACATGTGTGTATACCCAGGACTATGATTGTAACTGCAGTCCTTACTTTTATCTTGTCTTTTCTAAATAAATGATTTATATATCTTTTATATCACTATTTTGTGTCGCTCTGTATATGATGTACCTTTAAAGTCCCATTCACTCAACTTCCTCGTTCAGATAATTACAGCACAAAAGATGTTTTGTTTTTTTTGTCCAGTCTTTTAAAGCATAAGAAGCCAATGACTTTTCTAAACCCTCTTTTGTTTCAAATGCCAATTTATGTATTTACATACCTCCTTAGAACCAGTCTGGCCACATGCCGACTTAGCGCCATCTACAGGCAATATAATTGTTCAATAAGTCACAGAAGTTAAATCCAGCATAATTTTACTTTAGACAATTGCAGTACAAATGATGTTGTTTTTTCCCAGTCATTTAACCGCTTAAGGACCGCCCCACGTACATATACTGCAGCAGAGCGGCACTTAAGCGCAAAATCACGTACCTGTACGTGATTTGTTTCTTCGCGCTTTGACACAGCGGGAGCCGATCAGCGGGTCCGGTGGACGCGATGTTCGCCGGGGACCCGCTAATTGTCCCGAGGAGAGGCAGAACGACGGTCTGCCAATGTAAACATGGCAGATTGCTGTTTTGCCAGAGGGGAAGATGGAGACCTTGTGTTTCTGCTTAGCAGAAACACGGATCTCTATTTTTCCCCCAGTCAAAGCACATCCCTCCACAGTTAGAAAGCACCCCCTAGGGACACAGTTATACCTTTGATCGCCCCTGATGTTAACCCCCTTCTCTGCCAGTGTCATTTGCATAGTGACAGTGCATTTTTTTTAGCACTCATCACTGTAATAATGACACTGGTCCCCAAAAAGTGTCAAAAGTGTAATTTAGGTGTCCGATTTGTCGGCTGCAATGTCGCAGTCCTGCTAAAAATTGCTGATCGCCGCCATTACTAGTACAAAAAATAAATAAAAATTCCATAAAAATATCCCATAGTTTGTAGACGCTATAATGTTTGCGCAAACCAATCAATATGTAGCAGATACATACATTTACATTTTTTTATTGGGTATGTTTTATAGCAGAAAGTAAAAAATATTGTTTTTTGGGTTTTTTTTTCAAAATTGTTGCTCTTTTTGTTTATAGCGCAAATAATACAAATGGCAGAGGTGATCAAATACCACCAAAAGAAAGCTCTGTTTGTGGGGAGAAAAATTACATCAATTTTATTTGGGTACAGTGTTGCATGACCGCGCAATTGTCAGTTAAAATAACACAGTGCAGTATCGCAAAAAATGGCCAGGTCATGAAGGGGGTAAAACCTTCCAGAGCGGAAGTGGTTAAAGTATAAGAAAACAATGGGGTTGATTTACTAAAGGCAAATAGACTGTGCACTTTGTAAAGGGCAATTGTACTCTGCCAGTGCAGTTGCCCCAGAGCTTAGTAAATGAGGAAAGGCTTCAGTAACCAAAACTGCAGTGTTTATCCTCATGACACATCACAGGAAGCACCTCCATGGTTAACAGAGGACAGAATTAAAATTAGACTTGGGAAACTTAACATTAGTAAATCACCAGGACCAGATGGCTTGCATCCGAGGGTACTTAGGGAACTCGGTCAAGTAATTGCCAGACCATTGTTCCTAATTTTTATTGACAGCCTACTGACTAGAATGGTACCAGGTGATTGGAGAAAAGCCAATGTAGCACCAATATTTAAAAAGGGCCCAAAATACATCCCTGGGAATTAAAGACCAGTTAGCCTAACATCAATAGTATGCAAGCTCTTGGAGAGGATGATAAGGGACTATATACAAGATTTTAGTAATGAGAACGGTATCATTAGCAGTAATCAGCATGGATTCATGAAGAATCGTTCTTGCCAAACCAATCTACTAACCTTCTATGAGGAGGTGAGTTGCCATCTAGATAAAGAAAGGCCTGTAGACGTGTTGTATCTGGATTTTGCAAAAGCATTTGACACAGTTCCTCATAGGCGTTTACTGTACAAAATAAGGTCCGTTGGCATGGACCATAGGGTGAGTACATGGATAGAAAACTGTCTACAAGGGCGAGTTCAGAGGGTGGTGATAAATGGGGAGTACTCGGAATGGTCAGGGGTGGGTAGTGGGGTTCCCCAGGGTTCTGTGTTGGGACCAATCCTGTTTAATTTGTTCATAAACGACCTGGAGGATGGGATAAACAGTTCAATCTCTGTATTTGCGGACAATACTAAGCTAAGCAGGGCAATAACTTCTCCGCAGGATGTGGAAACCTTGCAAAAAGATCTGAACAAATTAATGGGGTGGGCGACTACATGGCAAATGAGGTTCAATGTAGAAAAATGTAAAATAATGCATTTGGGTGGCAAAAATATGAATGCAATCTATACACTGGGGGGGAGAACCTCTGGGAGAATCTAGGATGGAGAAGGACCTGGGGGTCCTAGTAGATGATAGGCTCAGCAATGCCAAGCTGCTGCTAACAAAGCAAACAGAATATTAGCATTAAAAAGGGGATCAACTCCAGAGATAAAACGATAATTCTCCCACTCTACAAGACTCTGGTCCGGCCGCACCTGGAGTATGCTGTCCAGTTCTGGGCACCAGTCCTCAGGAAGGATGTACTGGAAATTTAGCAAGTACAAAGAAGGGCAACAAAGCTAATAAAGGGTCTGGAGGATATTAGTTATGAGGAAAAGTTGCGAGCACTGAACTTATTCTCTCTGGAGAAGAGACACTTGAGAAGAGATATGGTTTCAATATACAAATACCGTACTGGTGACCCCATAATAGGGAGAAAACTTTTTCGCGGAAGGGAGTTTAACAAGACACGTGGCCCCTCATTAAAATTAAAAGAAAAGAAGTTTAACCTTAAACCACCTAGAGGATTCTTTACTGTAAGAGCGGCAAGGATGTGGAATTCCCTTCCACAGGTGGTGGTCTCAGCGGGGGGCATCGATAGTTTCAAAAAACAATTAGATAAGCACCTGAATGACCACAACATACAGGGATATACAATGTAATACTGACATAAATTCACACACATAGGTTGGACTTGTTGGACTTGGTGTCTTTTTTCAACCTCACCTACTATGTAACTATGTAACTTTGCAAAGAACGACCAATCACATACAAGGAAAATGAAAAAAAAAACTGCATTTGCTTGCACATGATTGAATGATGAAAGTCAGCAGAGCTTATCCTCATTTACTAAGCTCTAGAACAACTACTCTTGCAGAGTGCACAGTCTTTTTGCCTTTAGTAAATCAACCCCAATGACTTCTTAAACCCTGTTCTGTTTCAAATACCACTTTATACATTGACATACCACCTTAGACCTAGTCCATCCAGACAGTATGGTCACCTGCTGGCTTGGCACCATCCACAGACATCTTTACTCTTCAATAGGACACAGAAGTTAAATCCAATGCAATTTTATTTCAGACAATTGTATTATAGAAGATGTTTTTCCAGTCTTTTACGTAGTTACATAGTAGGTAAGGTTGAATAAAGACAATAGTCCATCCAGTTCAGCCTGTGTTGGTGTACCTGTGTCATTGTCGATAATCATTTCCCATATCCCTGTATGTTGTGTTCTTTAAGATGCACATCCAAGAGTCTTTAAAAATATCAATACTCCTCGCTGACACCACCAATTGTGGAAGAGAGTTCCACATCCTTATCGCCCTGACAGTGAAGAACCCCCCTGCGCAGCTTTACACCGCTTCTCCTCCAATCTCATTGTGTGGCCCCGTATCCTCTTACACTCCCTGAGACTGAATCGTTTTTTTCCTATGCTGGGATCACCATTGAGGTATTTGTAAATTGCTATCATATCCCCTCTCAAGCGTCTCTTGAGAATAAATTTAGTGCTTGTAGTCGTTCCTCGTAATTGAGGTCCTCCAATCCCTGTATTAATTTAGTTGTCCTTCTTTGGACTCTCTCCAGCTCCAGCACATCCCTTCTGAGGACTGGAGACCAGAACTGGACGGAATACTCCAGATATGACAGAACCAGAGTTTTATAAAGTGACAGGATTATAGTTTTATCTCTAGAGTAAATTCCCTTTTTTATGTAAGCTAATAGTCTGCTGGCTTTGCTTGCTGCAGCTTGGCATTGCATGCTATTGCTCAGTCTGTCATCTACTAGGACCCCCAGATCTTTCTCCATCCTTGATTCCTCCCAGAGGTTCTCCCTCTAGTGAGTAGTTTGCGTTGATGTTTTTAGCCCCCAAGTGCATTACTTTACATTTCTCCACATTAAAATTTGCCATGTAGTTGCCCACCCCATTATTTTCTTCAGGTTTTTCTGTAAAAATTCTATATCAAGTTATTGCCCTGCTTATTTTTGTGTTGTCCGCAAAACCTGAGATTGAGCTATTTATGCCATCCTCTATATCAGGGGTCTCCAAACTTTCTAAACAGGGGGCCAGTTTACTGTCCCTCAGACTTTAGAACCGAAGGACTGTGACCACTGGAAGTAGAAAAGGTCCCGTCATCTGTGGGAATAAACAATGCCCCATCTTTATTGTCAGAGGGAGGAATTGTGCCCCATCGTTGGTGTCATTGGGAGGAATTATGCCCTATAATTGGTGACATTGGCCCAATTTTTGGTCTCATTAGGAGGAATTGTGCCCCATCGTTGGTGTCATTGGGAAGAATTGTACCCCATCGTTGGTGTCATTGGGCACATTGTTATTAGGAGGCATTGTGCAACTTCGTTGGTGTCGGTGGGAGTAGTTTATGTCCCATCATTGGTGTAATTGCAAGGAATTATACCCCATCGTTGGTGTAAATGGAAGGAATTGTGCCCCTTCATTGGTCTCAGTGGGGGGGGTATTATGCCCCATTGTCGGTATCAGTGGATGAAATAGTGCCCCAAGGGCCTAATAAAAGCAAGCAAAGGGCTGCTTCTGGCCCCGGGGCCACAGTTTGGAGACCACTGCTCTATATCATTTATGAATAAAGTGTAGGAAGACGATGGGTTGATTTACTAAAACTGGAGAGTGCAAAATCTGTGCAAAGTAGCCAATCAGCATCTAACTTCAGCTTGTTCAAGTAAGCTTTCACAACAACAAAAAAAACCTGGAAGCTGATTGGTTTCTACGCAGAGCTACACCAGTTTTTGCACTCTCCAGTTTCAGTAAATGAACCCCAATGACTTTTTAAACTCTGTTCTGTTTCAAATGCCACTTTACGCATTGACATACCCCCCTTAAACCCAGTCTGTCTGGCGGTCAGTATGGGGGAAACCTGCATCTAACGTGTGTTGATATTTCAAGAAGTCATATTTCATTCCTATGTATAGTATTTAAAATGTCAGCCCACCCAAATGCAATATTTTAGTTATAATTGGAGCCAGTAGGCTAAGTCAGCCCTGGCTTCTTTTAAACTTTCAAACTCCAAAAGAAATTTTCCTAAAACAATTGGACTTTAGGGGACCATGAACACTCTAAAGAGATTATTTAGTAAAAAAAATATAGATTTTATTACACATAATAAACATTATATCAAAAAAGAGCTAAAACACACGAAAACACTGGAATGCACAAGAAATAAGAGTAAGTAACAGTGGAAGAAACCCAGGACCAACTGTCAGACAGACAGATGAAATCCAACGCGTTTCGACATATGTAGTAAAGGTCTTCTTCAGGGAGGGGAAGGAGAGGGTTGAAAGGCTTCCATAAAGCTACGAACAATCTATAGAATTGATACAAACATCATAAATGTACATATACAGGCGGTCCCCGGGTTACGAACAAGATAGGGTCTGTAGGTTTGTTCTTAAGTTGAATCTGTTTGTACATTTTTTAAGTATAGCTCCAGCCAAAAAAACTATTTTTAAGCTTTTTGGATAGCATAGGGAAGGGTTAACACCCCTGTAATGTTTGTTTTGCTGTCTGTGCCCCTGTTCAGAAGATTTCACCTCACTTTCTGTCCCAATGACAATTGGATTTTGAACATTTTGGGTTGTTGTGGAAGCAAGGATTGGTGATAAAGTATCAGTGGAGGTACCTTTTTCCCATAATAACTCTTGCAGGGGTGAATTTACCTTCCTAGGGGTAGATTTCCTCTCACTTCCTGTTGCCTCCCTCCGTTTGTAAGTAGGAGTCGTTTGTAAGTCGGATGTTTGTAACTAGGGGACCACCTGTAATGCTATAAAATTCATGCAAATATACGACAGGTTAAACAGTGAAATTACATGTGTGTTGATATCAAAAACTGACCTCATGTGTTATATGAAAATTTCTTTTACATGTTGTACTAGGGATGCGGACCTTTTTCCCATCCAATTAGTAAAAACCATTTTTCTGTTCAAACTTCAAAAGGGAGTTCTTGCTATTTCCTGACTCCTGTTCACTTAGGAGGTTTGGATGTCTACTTCCACCTTGGTGTCTTGCCGTCCATGTCCAGCTATGGTCGGACCCATCAGGAATACAATGCTATGGTTTTACTGCATTTGATTGTCTTGCCGTCCATCTCCAGCTATGGTCAGACCCATCAGGAATACAATGCTATGGTTTTACTGCATTTGATTGTCTTGCCGTCCATCTGAAGCTATGGTCAGACCCATCAGGAATACAATGCTATGGTTTTACTGCATTTGATTGTCTTGCCGTCCATCTCCAGCTATGGTCAGACCCATCAGGAATACAATGCTATGGTTTTACGGCATTTGATTGTCTTGCCGTCCATGTCCAGCTATGGTCAGACCCATCAGGAATACAATGCTATGGTTTTACTGCATTTGATTGTCTTGCCGTCCATGTCCAGCTATGGTCAGACCCATCAGAAATACAATGCTATGGGTTTACTGCATTTGATTCAGACCCATCAAGAATACAATGCTATGGTTTTACTGCATTTGATTGCCTTGCCGTCCATGTCCAGCTAGGGTCAGACCCATCAAGAATACAATGCTATGGTTTTACTGCATTTGATTGCCTTGCCGTCCATGTCCAGCTAGGGTCAGACCCATCAAGAATACAATGCTATGGTTTTACTGCATTTGATTGTCTTGCCGTCCATGTCCAGCTATGGTCAGACCCATCAAGAATACAATGCTATGGTTTTACTGCATTTGATTGTCTTTCCGTCCATGTCCAGCTATGGTCAGACCCATCAAGAATACAATGCTATGGTTTTACTGCATTTGATTGTCTTGCCGTCCATGTCCAGCTATGGTCAGACCCATCAAGAATACAATGCTATGCTTTTACTGCATTTGATTGTCTTGCCATGTTACTCCAAGCTTGAGCCTCCACTCTATGATGGGACAAATTCCTGCAGAAAGATCTAAGCCTTCCAGACCAAACTATCGCACACACACCTGTAAAAAGGACTCTTCGCCTCTTTACACAACGTGACATTATAACAAAAACAGACCTTTCCATCACTGAAGCCTATGATCAACATAGCTTTTCAAAGATTTCTTGTTTTACTGCTGTTACTTGGAAAATAAATGGATATAAAATGACTTCATTTCTGTTGATGATGGAAAAAAATCTGTAGCTAATAGCTTTACGGAGAAAATCCATCTCTTTGCCTCTGCCACCTTTAAGTGGGCCAACTGTGCCTAATGATAAATCTGGCCCTGAACAGGTACATAAAACAATATGAATAAAAAATGTACCCTACAGAGCTTTCAACCTAAGTGAGAGTGAATAGACAAAACAGGTAAAGGTAAAGCATTATTTTTGGATTGATGGAAGTAGCGTGAAAGCCAGGGGGGAAATAAAGAAATCGTGAGATTATGAGGTTATCCAAAGCTCATCAGAAACCATCCGAAATGTGCTTCGTGTATGGCCAATTTTAGAGAGTTGGTGAATGCAAAATGGATTTAGAAGGTAGCTCAAAATTAGGGAAGCAACATAAGAGAAGTTCTGAGCAGCAAGAGTGCAAATTGGTAGTCATACAGGAAGAAAAAAATCTGTAAGTGAAACTGTTCCTGGTGGACAAAAACACAAAGACTATCAAGACTTGACTTCTTAACATGTGGGCTGTATCTCTTGTAGGCAGCATATGACCAACAAAAGGTGGTTCATATTTTGTCTTCACTCCAAAAATTGCTTTAAAAAAATACATTTTGCCCTATCCCCACCTAACCAGTGGAAGCTTTGCTGGACGGGTTCCCAAAACACCAATTTAAAATGAGGAGATGCCTCCTAACAGCAACTAAGCAAATGATTGCAAAAGCCTAGTTGTCTAGTACTCTCTTATTAAGTGAAGTTAGTAGTAGAATGCACAACACATTTTCAAATGAGAAGTTGACGGCTAAACTGATGGATTCAATGCCCAAATTTAAGAAAATCTGGGATTCTTGGATCTCTCATTTTTTATTGTTAGATTTCAATCAACGACTGATTGACCTCTGAAGGCGACAACATTCTCATTGCCAAAGCTGATATACACTATATTACCAAAAGTATTGGGACGCCTACCTTTGCACGTTAGTGAACTTTAAGGGCATCCCAGTCTAAAGCCCCGTACACACGATCGCACTTTCCGACAACAAAACCGTGGAATTTTGTTCGAAAGGATGTTGGCTCCAACTTGTCTTGCATACACACGGTCACACAAATGTTGGCCAACAATTACAAACGTAGTGATGTACAAGACGTACGTGATATCTCCACTATGAGCGCTTCTGGCTTGTCCTTGATTCCGAGCATGCGTGTTTGTACTTTGGGCTTTTGTCCGATGGACTTGTGTACACACGATCGGAAAGTCCGACAACAAACATTTGTTGGCGGAAAATTTGAGAACATGCTAGCCAACATTTGTTGGCTGAAAGTCCGACAACAAATGTCCGATGGAGCGTACACATGGTCGGACTTACCGCCAACAGCCTGACATCCAACATTTCCCGTCGGAAAATCCAATCGTGTATACGCGGCATAAGTCCGTAGGGTTCAATTTTAAGTTGGCCCACCCTTTGCAGCTATAACAGCTTCAAATATTCTGGGAAGGCTGTTCACAAGGTTTAGGAGTGTGTCTATGGGAATGTTTGACCATTCTTCCAGAAGAGCATTTGTGAAGTCAAGCATTGCTGTGGACAAGAAGGCCTGGCTCGCAGTCTCCGCACTAATTCATTCCAAAGGTGTTCTATCGGGTTGAGGTCAGGACTCTGTGCAGGCCAGTCAAATTGCTCCACCCCAAGCTCGCTTATCTATGACTTTATGGACCTTGCTTTGTGCACTGGTCCAAATCATTTGGTGGAGGGGGGATTATGGTGTGGGGCTGTTTCGCCTATGAGCTTAGCAAGTCATTTTCAAACTTGCAGCTCAATTGCTTGCTATCTGGGAGCGCTGCAGGGGAAAGGGGCACACAAGGGGGCTCGGACAGCAGATGGAAGGGGCGCATGTGCTAGAACCGATCCCCCTGCAGTGCAGCCGGAGGAGGAAAAAAGAGGAGAGGCTAGCAGGGCTGCAGGGGGGGAGGCAGAAGAGGATCAGTGTCTGCAATAAGACAGTACAGCCGGCCCTCCTGCTCAACAGGTGAACGGGCCCCCCTTTTGAACTGATGGGGCCTGGGCCCGGTACAAGAGGGCTGGCTGTACTGCCTTATCAGCGGCCCAAAATATCAAGCCAAAAGGGTCATGATAACTGGGTGATTAGAGTGTGCCCAGGCACACCTGGCACACCCTGTGCGCACGCCTATGAGCTTAGCAAGTCATTTTTTAAACTTGCAGCTCAATTGCTTGCTATCTGGGAGCGCTGCAGCGGCCCTGAGGTCAGTAACCCAAAATATTAAGCCAATGGGGTCATGATAACGGCCAGAGGACAAGCATTTTCAGAAGGTCAGTAATTGTAATCCATATTCCTCCCACGATAAGCTTAATACGTTTTTTTTTTTTACTCCATCTACATCAAAGCACTTTTCGCAAGAGCTAAAGCAAAAGAAAACACTAAAGATGACCTTCGTTTCAACCCAAAGCATAATAAATACACAATTGCTAGCATTGTACATAAATTTAAATTGTAAACCCGTGGATAAGCATTTCCGCTACTAAGCAGCCTTTTAAAGTGACTATTTTTACATGGTGGAGAAAATCAGAAATTTTACTTACCCTACTAAAAATGTCTTTTTCGTAATTAGTGTCTTGTGCTTAAGTTAAGCCATTACTTGATTGGCTCATTGTCGTGCCTTAAATAATAACACAAATTAGATTATTTTCATCTGAAGCCTATTTAAAAAGCACTGGAGATATCCACCAAAAGGTCAAAGAGGAGACAGGCCTTGACATAAAAAAATAAAAAAATAAAATAAAAAAAAAATCTACATTTTTTTTTTTTTTTTTGTTTAATGCACCTCTATTCCAGCCGCCATGCATGCAATAATAAATTTAGCTAAACAAGCAAAATAGGCCTGCTGGTTGGTTGGTTTTCTAGATAGCATCTACATATTTTTGAAACGAACAACCTTCTAATAGAAATGAATAAGCTACTCAAGCATAAAGTTGCAGTGGAAGATATGCTTGTTCTGATTGGAAAGGGCATCTGCTATCTAGCGTATTGATAATACTTTTCAAATTTCATCTGCTTTTGTTTGCGTTCTGCGTCGTCTGTTTAAACACACTGGGAATAATAATGAATCCCAGCATTATCTACACTTTTCTTTTTTTTCTTTTTTTTTTTTTTTTTTTCAAGGCCGAACATATAACTTTATCACAGAAATAATTAAAATTCTTTGGCACCGTAGTACTATTTCCATTAAACGTTATCAGCTGCTAACAATAAACTAACGCAAGTCCAAGGCTGGCCTGTATGTTGGTTTTAGAAAATAAAATAATAATAAAAAGAAATAAAAAAAAAAAAGAAGTGTCCCTTTGTTAAAAAAAAAAAAAAAAGAAAAAGTTCCTGTCTTCACGCAGGTTCAATTTATCCAGTGTTTTTTTGTTATTTTAAATTTAACATATCGGATGAAGATGACTAAATTCCTATTGAGATTAATTGTACTGTTTGGTTAAATATAAAAGTTGTTTTATAAGAATCTACGCTATTCATAGAAAATCTTGATTCATATTAAAAAAACAAAAAAACAAAGCTTAGCTTTTTTTTTTTTTTTTCTTTTTCTTTTTTAACAGATGGATGTTTGTTTCAATAAAAAAAAAAAGGAAAAACAAAAGCGGAAAAAAAAAAAATATTTGAGAGAAGCGTTTAGAAAAGGCTGTTCTCAGTTCCATTTTTTCCATAAATGAAATGTTTGTCATTGACAACATTCACTTATTTTTTTTTTTTTTTCAAATCCTTCCTTTGTAGACGTCTCTTCCCATTGTTATTCTAAATGAGTATCTTTGGTGTCAAATATGTTTAATTTAATACGTTGATTACTACTTCTAAATAATCCTTAGCTATTTAAGAAATCACCAGTGCTGATGATTAATAATTTCAAGCTGCAATGAATAATTTGCTCACTTAAAAAAAAAAAAAAAATAGAAAAAGAAACAAAAGTAAAAAAAAAAAAAAAAAAATTAACATAGGTCTTAGAATTTCGCATCTGGATGTCTTTTGTACTAACTTTTTTTTTCTGCTCTAAGAACATCTGCTAAGTTACGTTGAGGCAAAAGAAAGAAAAACCATTAAAGCATATGAAAGTCTTTTTAAAACGCACCTTTTTCGGTAGGCTACAGATGGGCAGTCTAATGATAGGAGGCTGCCAAAATATTTTCTTATCCCAAATCAGTCATTTTCATTATAAATGATGCTTTGATAATAATACAGATATTTTCTTTAATGCTCAATGAGCCAATGGAGTCATAAGCGTCAAGTAGCTAAGTATTCCCATAGGCCTTTAGCATGATAGAAGCCATGCAGTTGGATTGTTACACGTTAGCAGCCATCTTTAAAAGCCTGAAAAGTTTGTGAGCGTTAAAGTAATAATCGCATTGTGTTACAGCGGCATTCCTGGTGGTAGCCTGCAAGGTTACTGGGCTCTACTGTTTTTCATCTTAGAGTCAATTTTTTTTACCGATGATTAATACAAAAAAATGTTTTTAATCTTACTTGATCTCCTTAAAGCATTTACCATACATTATGGTCGCAATTTTATGGGACTTTTTAGGTGCAACATAAAGCTATTCCAGAAATTTCAATAACCAATTAAGGAGTGGAAGGATTTGCCCCCTTAATGACCAGGCCATTTTTTGCGATACGGCACTGCGTAACTGACAATTGCGCGGTCGTGCGACGCTGTACCCAAGCAAAATTGACATCCTTTTTTTCCCACAAATAGAACTTTCTTTTGGTGGTATTTCATCACCTCTGCGTTTTTTTTTTTGCACTATGAACAATAAAGAGCGACAATATTTTTTACTTTTTGCTATAATAAAAATCCAAAGAAAAAAAAAAATTCTTCATCAGTTCAGGCCAATTTGTATTCTTCTACATATTTTTGGTAAAAAAAATCGCAATAAGCGTATATATTGATTGGTTTGTGCAAAAGTTCTATGCCGCGTACACACGGTCGGAATTTCCGACAACATTTGTGCGACCGTGTGTATGCAAGACAAGTTTGAGCCAACATCCGTTGGAAAAAAAAATCCAGACACTTTTGACACTTTTTTGGGACCACTGACATCTACACAGCGCTCAGCGCTAAAAATAGCCACTGATTACTGTATAAATGTAACTGGCAGGGAAGGGGTTAACACTAGGGGTCGATTAAGGGGTTAAATGTGTTCCCTTGTGTGTGTTCTAACTGTGGGGAGGTGGGACTGCCTGGAGGAGGAGACTGATCGCTGTTCCTAAACTTTAGGAGCAGCAGATCTGTCTCCCCTCCCCTGACAGAATGGAGATCTGTCTGTTTACATTGACAGATCTCCGTTCTGTCTCTGTCAGGAGCAATTGAGCGCAGGCGTCAGGCATCGCGAATGCCGGCCACGCGCATCGCCCCCGGCATCGCACTGCGCACGCACGCCCCTTACAGCTCTAAAAGCGGTCGACGTACAGGGACAGTGATTCGCCCAGGAGAGAAAACCTGCACAGTATAACTGCAGTGGCTGGTCTTTAAGAGGTTAAAAGATCAATATTTATTTACCAAAAAATTAAAAGAAGGTGTCGTATCCTCATAAAAACATATACAAATATGACCCATAGGGTATAGTCCTTATATTCATGGCCTCATTTGTGTAGATCCCAACATGTTTCGTCCTGAAACATAGCTTCATCACGGGATGGGGTCAAAGCCTTCCTGGAGTTCAAAAATATTTGTTAAGTCTACAATCACTAATGATTGAAACATTGGTGAGATGCCAAAACCATGTATGTCCTCGTGGCTCCCTCGCCAGAGCCACGAGGACATACACACATGCATCAGGGAACTAGCTTCATATGTGAGTGCCCTGTGCTGTGGAATCTTTCCCCTCATGTCACTTTTCTTACAAACTAGACTCTATCAGTCCTGGTCTTTCTCCTGTGGTCGCCCGCAGCTCTTTGTCGGGTTTTGGCATCTCAACAATTTTTGAACTATTAGTGATTGTAGACTTAAGAGATACTTTTAGAACTCCAGGAAGTCTTTGACCCCAAGCGGATAGCATTCCCTGAGGAAGCCCAGTTTCAGGGCGAAACATGTCGGGATCTACACAAAGGCCTCTATAAATATGAGGACTATGCCATATGGGCAATCTTTGTATATGTTTTTATGAGGATATGATACCTTCTCTTAATTTTTTGTTAAATAAATATTGATCTTTTAATGAAATTTCTGGAATAGCTTTATGTTGCACCTAAAAAGTCCCATAAAATTTAGACCGTACTTTAAAATCAAAGGTATGAGGTGCTGTAATTATGGCGATTTATCCACAACAAATCCTATTTCATTTATCATACATTGCTCTTTACCAACACACTAGTATACAGTAGATAGGACTCCCTGCTCCAATGGGCAATTGTCTTGCTCCTCTTCCTCCTCTTGTTGATAGACCACCCTTAATATCACCCTCCTATATAGGCTCCTAGAAAGGCTAAATAAATATAGTGTTTCTTTTTGGCTTTACTGTAATCAGTGGAGCAGTGTATGATTGCTTTGGGCTTTCCTGGGCTCTGCAGGCTGGGGGCTTGATTGCTCTCCCTTGTCTTCTGGAGGATTCCAGAATATAGTGGGCTGGGAGGATGCAAACCAGCAGTCTGAATATTTATGTGGTCTCTAGGGGAGGGTGCTCAGTAGGTGACTGCAGAGTTCATACATAGTCGGGCCCTGTTCTTGTCCAGGAGGATAAGTTCCCAGCCTGAAGGGCTGATGCCCTTCTGGGAAGCCCAGCTGAAAATTCTATCTGTGTTCATCAAGGTCCCAGCTGTGGCAGAGCCGAGGGGGGCTGTTCCGCTAAAATTTCTGAAGCCAAGCGAGGGATTCATATGATGTTTTATATCTGTTATATATGTTAGAGTTTTGCATTTGCATCCCTAAACAGGGACAGTCATTGGCCAACTATCGGCAGCCTCAAACCAATTGTTTCACACAGATTCTTCCAATCACGAGTAATTGTTGCATATACAGTATGCATATATATATCTCTGTAGTGGACATTTGTATGTGAGCTATGGTTAGGTGCTAAGGGAGCGTGAAACATGTTAGCTGGTGATGCTGCTCCCCTCTATTTGTGTTTTTGGATATGTTTTTATGGACTTGCTGAAATAAAGGTGATTTTACTGGAATTCTTTTTGCTCCAGAATATAATGGTTTGGGAGAATGCAAACCAGCAGTTTCAATATTTATGTGGTCTCAATCTCTAGGGGAGGGTGGCCAGAAGGTGACTGCAGAGTGCATAAATAGTCGGCCCTGTTCTTGTCCAAGAGGAGAAGTTCCCAGCTTGAAGGGCTGCTGGCCTTCTGAGCAGCCCAGCTGAAAATTCTACCTGTGTTCATGGAGGTCCCAGATGTGGCAGAACTGGGGGGCCTGTTCAGCTAAATTTTCTGAAGCTAAGCGAGGGATTTCACTGTGGGTCTAGGAGACTCATGGAGGAATTGTCTGTCTGATATTGGAGGGAGGCATCCAAGTATCCAAGGACATTGTGAGTACGGACCTGAATAGAGGATCCCAGTGACTGTTGATGCTGATATCCCTAATTTGGGAAAAGAACCTGGGACAAATCAGCAGCTGTTTCGGGGGTGAACGCTACACTAGAAAGATAGTAAGTGATAAACATACAAAACATGAAGAAACTTCTGTCAATACACCTAGAGCCAAAGACCAGAAGAGTAGGATTCTGCTAGCAATTCTGTTTTAGGTATATGGGCCAAGAGTGGGCGAGGTGTAAGTACACAGTGTGCTATACCTGCAACAAAAATTCCCAAACTGTGTTAAGGACAGAGAACCAGGCAGGGCGGCAATCACGACATTTTGTTACACATGGAAATGTGTTAGACTTGGAGAAAAGGTATTGGGACTTTAAAGTTTTCCAATACAGACAATAATAAAATTCATAAAAAAGTATCATTTATTGATTCACAATGTTAAAAACATTTGATAAAAAAATCATACACATTTTTAACATGGTCTTGTAGTTCTTATTTCCATTGCGGTACAACAGATTAAACTCCCAACATGTTTTGCCTGTGAGGCTTCTTCAGGGGACATATTAACTGCTAATGATCTGAAAGTCTATAGTTTGTCATAAATCCTAGAAAGAACAGAAATCTGTGATATCAAAGAGAACAACACGGGGCGCCTAATTGTTTGTCACACCGGAGCCATGTGGGCAGCCTGCATTCAATGCACATATAATTCCAGGTTTATACAAAGCTGGCCATTGTTTCCTCTGAGGATTGGCCGTGTGGTTCTCTTTGTTAGCACACATTTCTGGTCCTACTATACCTCATGCGGTCACACGCAAGCCTGTTGTCTGACATCATTGTGAGATTTGTCTGTTACTTAAATTGATTTATGACAAACCATAGGCTTTCATATCATTAGCAGTTAATACGTCCCCTGAAGAAGCCCCACGGGCAAAACATGTTGGGAGTTTATACTACTGTACCGCTATGGAAAAAAGAACAACAAGACCATGTTATGAATGTGTATGATTTTATTATGAAATGTTTTTAACATTGTGAATCAATAAATGATGAATTTTTAATGAAGTTCATTATTGTCTGTATTGAACACCTTTAAAGTACCAATAGCTTTTTTCCAAGTCTCCTATATTGTGGGATGTGGTGCTGTAAAATGGTGGTCACTCACCCACACCAATAACCTATATGGAAATGTGTTAGTTAAAGTAAGTAACATGGTGTGTGAGCGGCTGTGTGCTTACCCTGGCAGCCCTGCTGTTCTAGACAATGCTCTGTATTGAACTAACAATAAGTAATAGTATTGTGCTATCCCTTTAAATCAACACATACAATATCTGTAATCCTGTGATTCAAAATCAATAACTCAATAAACATTCCACCTGTAAATTATTCATAAAGTTTGTAAATTAACTCCAATTAAGTGAAGACTGTGCAATGATATCTTCCAACTCTGTGATCACTTCAGTGCACCACCATGTATACATGCACCAGCTTCTTACCAGATGTATCTGACCCCTTTAATGTGGGGTCTTCAGCACATTCAGTAGGATAACAGCCAAAAGCCAAATCCAGAGGCACTGGCAAATTTCCCTTAGGAATCTGTAATATTCTCAGTATATAGATAAAAATGCACCCAGCAATAAGAAGACAGAAAAAAGAGGCTCCATAGTAAAGAACTAATAAAAAATGCTGTTTTATTTAATAAAAGAGAGACAATCACAAAGGTAAAACAGTATCCAGCAAGTAAAATGGCGCCTACGCTCCTCCAAGCGGGCATGATGGAGTCAGAGGCTATGCCCCGCTCAATGCATTTCGTCACAAAGGGGCCAGCGATTGAATGGTCTTTATTGGCTACACAGAAATAACATTAGACTCTATGTCCTCTCCCTTCCTTAAGTCCCCTTCTGATCTTTTTTTTTAAATAAATACCCCAATACATAGCTTTTTTTCTGCAGTCTTCAAGACGGTCTGGTGATGGTAATGGGGCGCTTCTCTTCTTCTTCATTGGCAACAGTGACGAGCACTGAGCATTACTTTCTTCTGGACTTAGTAGTGCACATGTAATGACATGTGAGATAGCAAATCAATGACTTAGACAATAGAGGCAATACAGTCAAGGAAGGATGATATTTTAGATACCACAGGATGACAATTAGAATTTGAAGACCCTGATAGTACCATATTACCAGTCCTTGGGCTGCTGTTGCAATCCCCCTCTATTTATTGGAGTGTATCTAGCTTGTGTCGGAGACCACGATGGGCTGACTGGATTGATCACTGGTCCTGAGTGGGTATTCGTGTGGGCAAAAAGGAAGGAATTTTCTGTGCGACCTTAAGATTGTTTCAGCATGTAGACTTAGATAAGAAAGAGAAATGTGACTTCTAAAATCTAATACGCAGCAACAGCCCTGAAGAAGGGGGAGTCTATTTCCCCGAAACACGTTGGCTTGATGTACATGTTGCTAATTTGTAATAAAGAACCATGAACCAGATTTTAGAAGTCACATCTCTCTGGACACTGGGCGCTCCTTCGTTTTTATCTACCTCTAACTATTGAGTATACATTACCCCAGTATGTGATACCATCTGTGGGTCCTACTGTTGCCTCGCCTCCTGTCTCCTGAAGAAGTTAAGGTTGTTCATGAAATGCGTTGAGAAAAAAAATTACTGGGTCCAAGAAATCTTAGAAATGCTCAAAACAACAATATGTATAATAGTGATGATATGTAATAGGAATTATACCTGAAAAAAACTAAAAATTGTTGTGTATGGTTTCATTGTTTTGAATTAATTTGAATTGAATTATCAACTAAAATACGTAATTTTATCATGTGAGTTTTTTGAATTAATGATGTATATTTAAAGTTATTACATTTTAGATTCTGTTCTACTCCATTATAATTATGTGGCACCTGAAAAGTCCAGTGTAGCACCACATTTCCAAGTAATGAGGTGTGAACACTGTTCAGTCCAGTTGTACTCCAGAGGAGGAATGTCCATGAAAGCTTGGACCCACAGCTAGAGGGCTGGATAATGGTGGCCATCCTTTCACTTGGAAAACGAGTGGCAATGGACCTCAAAGCTGTTAATCTGCAGTGGACAGCACATACTGTAGGATAGCATTGAAATAAAAGTTGCTGTTTTCATTTTAACAAATGCAAGGCAGAAAATAGAAAATATATAAAACTAGAGTTATGCTTTAAATTAAATCAAACCGAATCTACCCTGCCTAGTCTTCTAACAAATTTCCACAGCAATCCTCATTATGCATGTTCTAGCAAGTTCTACACCACCTACATAATACGCTTAAAAATCCAAACATTAAAGGGGTCAAACCAGCTAGGGTAATAAATAGGGCTAAGAGAAGGTGAAGACATACGAGTCTAACTTTTAGTAGAGAGGTGAGAAAGTGTTGGAGGCTAGAGGTGAGGGAGGGTGAACTACTGATACTAAGTGATGATCAAGGTTAATGGAGGTTGTGGACCTTAGGATCTACTTATAGGTGGGATTGAGTATTTAACGGCGGGTGAGAGTTAAGCAAACTATAAGATGGTGGAGAGGCTAAGCAGGTGTTGAGACTGAAGATAGAGGCTGAGTGGATTGGAGACTGGAGTGCAAAGTTATTGTGGGGACCAGTGGACCTGGAGATGCTAATTTAGGTTGAAGACTGAAGAGGCTAAGCAGGTGTTGACATTAAAGATAGAGACTGAGTGGATTGGAGACTGGAGGTTTGTAAGTGATGGTGGGGATCAGTGGACTTAGGGGTGTTCATTTGGGTTGGAGACTGAAGATGCTAAGCAGGTGTTGATATTCAAGTTAGAGGCTGGGTGGATTGGAGTTGCAAAGTTATGGCGGGACCAGTGGACATGGAGGTGCAAATTTGGGTTGGAGACTGAAGAGGCTAAACAGGTGTTGGGATTGGAGATAGAGCCTGAGTGGATCGGAGACTGGAAGTACAAAGTGATAGTGGAAACCAGTGGACCTAGTGGACCAGTGGACTTTGCAATTTGGGTTGGAGACTGAAGAGACTAAACAGGTGTTGAGTGTAAGAGTCCAGGGCTTACTACACATGCACCAGAGGAAATCCGTGCCAACTGAGCATGCGCCAAAGATGCCTCAGTGCGCCAACCCGCACCTGCGCAGAAGACCTGATGGAAAAAGGCAGGAAAATGCCCAGGAGGCACACAGGAAGTGACCTCAACCTGATGGAAAAGGGCGGGAAAATTCCCAGGAGGCGCACAGGAAGTGACCTCAACCTGATGGAAAAAGGCGTGAAAATGCCCAGGAGGCGCACAGGAAGTGACCTCATACTCCCCTATATAAGCCCAGCCCAGACACTGCCAAATTGCTGGATTATCTTCAGTCCCCCCTTGTTCCTGTGCTAGTGTGTGATCTGTCTGAACGTGTGACCTAGAAACCTATTTGGCTACTCTTGATTGCTGCTTGCCATTGACCTCGGATTTGTACCTTGACCATTCTACTTCTTTGTCTCTTTTGTACTCAGCTCACAGATTGGAACCGACCCCGGCTTGGATCTCGACCATTCTTCTTCTGATTAACCATTTTATACTTCGTTGCCAAACTGGACTTGACCTCGGCTCGGATGTCGGACTATGGCTTGCTCTGCACCCCTGGCACCCATGCCACTCGGTGTCCACCAAGTCTCTGTCTCCATCTCCAGAGGCTTTAAGAACCCGAGGTGCAAGGGAGGCCTCCCCACTACTTCGGTCTCACATCAGGTACGTGGCCCCTGTGACAATGAGATTGGAGATAGAAACTGAGTAAATTGGATATGGAGTTGCAAAGTGATGGTGGGGACCAGTGGACCTAGAGTTGCTAATTTGGGTTGGAGTTTGAAGAAGCTAAGTAGGTGTTGAGATTGGAGATAGAGGCTGAGTAGATTGGAGACTGGAGGCAGAAACTGATGCTGGGGACCAGTGGACCTAAAGGTGCTAATTTGGATTGGAGATCATAGTAGTAAAGTGGGGAGGCTAAATTTGTTAAAGTTGAATAAAGACTTGAAGAGCTAAGTGGAATTAAAGACTGGAGGTATTATGTGGGTGAGGAGAATAGAGGGGATAAAAAGACTTAAAATAGGTGGGGGGACTAAGTGGTCTGGACACTTGGGAGGCTAAGTGGAGATGGAAACTGGTTTTCCTGTGTGCAAAAGTAGGCTAGACAGTGGGGTGGAGGTGGACTTAAGAGGGGCTAAGTGGGGGTGGAGACAGGAGTTGACATCCCATAATAAAGAATGTTTTGCAAGACTCAGATAAAGACTTATGCCCTGTACACACGACCGGTTTCCCCATCGGATTAAACTCTGAAGGTTTTTCCGACGGAGTTCCGATGGAATTCCGCTCAAGCTGTCTTGCATACACACGGTCACACCAAATTCCGATCACCCAGAACACGGTGACGTACAACACATACGACGGGACTAGAAAACAGAAGTTCAATAGCCAGTAGCCAATAGCTTCCGTCTCGTACTTGCTTCAGAGCATGCGCCATTTTTGGTACGTCAGAACAGCATACAGATGATCAGTTTTCCTGATAGGAATTGGTTCCATCTGAAAAATTTAGAACATGTTCTCTTTCTAGGTCCATCAGAATTTTCAACGTAAAAAGTCCGATGGGGCATACACACGATCGGAATATACGATGAAAAACTCCCGTCTGACTTTTTCTGGCGGACATTCCGCTTGTGTGTACATGGTATTAGGGGGTAACTTCCAGATACTTTAGCATCTGGAAGTATAGAAAATCCAAAGAGTGTACAAGTACTGTACACAGTACATATGGCACTCCTGGGAGAAGTGCAGAGTCCCTTGGTCCATTGGAACTTTCATCTGTATCTGTAGACCATCAACAGGGTAGAGGAATAGATGAGGCAACTGGATGAATGGATGGCTGAACAGGAGAAAGGGACCGAGACTGAAACCTCTGCAGCTCCTGCAGAATATCTGGGTAGGATCACTCCAATGTAGTAGAAAATGAACAGAAGGGTGCTGAGGTTAGTATCAAATGAAAAAACACTTTATTAAAATAGCAGCACACTTAGATTGAAGTTAGCATGAAACAGCATGTATAGGGGACACTTGAGACCAAGCAGCTGTGATCAGTGTGAGGCTGTAGGCATCACTAAGCAAACAAAGACTGGGGATGACAGGGAGTCAACCATCTCAAAGTTTGGATATTAGCGGCGGCATTCTAAGCTGCACACAAGGATTAGAGCTGTCAAAATGCCTGGTGAATGTCGGGAGAGGGGGTGTGCAGGATGCGTTTCCAGGGACTTTGCCCTCTTTTTTCAAATGCATGCATTGCATGCATGCATTTGCCTACAGCCTCACACTGATCACAGCTGCTTGGTCTCAAGTGTTCCCTATCCATGCTGTTTCATGCTAACTTTAATCTAAGTGTGCTGCTATTTTAATAAAGTATTTTTTATCTGATACTGACCACAGCGCCCTGCTGTTCATTTTCATCAGCATCTGGAAGTACACACATATAGGTATATATACGTTTTGCAATTTTAATGTATGCTTTGAAGTCATTAGGCCTAAATTTTGCATATTGGTAAAGAGATTACATAGCCCTTTGCAAGAGGCAGTTGAAGTATAGTCACATGACCCTTTCGTGTCAATATCCCCCTGCTCATGTAGCTAGCAATGAGGGTGCTCACATATAACATGCAACTACAGTTTGACCACAAAAGTGTGTGTGTGTTACATTAGGCAAGATGCTCTAAAGATAGGTGGCTAATATGTGCAGGAAATGAGGGGAACGGGGTAATGTCAAAGCGGTTAATTGTGCATGACCATAAAAAATATGTGCAGACAAAACACTACATGACACTAATCTCTAGAGAACAGGGGCATGTGACCTGTATAAACACTACACATTAGAAAGTATCAGCCGTACACTAGAAACCAGAGAGCATATAGGCAGGATCAACTATAGATACCAGGCAGTATGGTACATGGAGATTGTAAGCTATGGACACCATGGAGTATACAGTGCCTTGAAAAAGTATTCATACCCCTTGAAATTTTCCAAATTTTTTCATGTAACAACCAATATATATAATATTGTTACATATCTGAGTGCAGATTCCCCCTTACATCAGAGTGCCCAGAGCCCCCCTTGCATTAGGGTCCCCAGAGAGCCCCCCTTACATCAGGGTCCCTAGAGAGCATCCCTACTTAGATCAGGGTCCCCAGAGACCCCCCTTACATCAGGGTCCCCAGAGAGCCTCCCCTTACATCGGGGTTCCCAGAGACCCCCTTTATATCAGGGTTCTCAGAGAGCCCCCCCTTATATCAGGGTCCCCAGAAAGCCTCCCTACTGACATCAGGGTCCCCAGAGTTCCCCTTACATCGGGGTCCCCCGAGAGCCCCTTCCTTACATCAGGGTCCCCAGAGAGCCCCAGGCCTCAGGAGTTGGCTACATAAAAAATGCAGGGCTCAGCTGTGCCCATCTATGCAGCCTCACCAGTGCCCAGGAATGCAGCCTCGCCTGTGCCCAGCAGAGCCCCCCCTTACATCAGGGTCCCTAGAGAGCATCCCTACGTAGATCAGGGTCCCCAGAGACCCCCCTTACATCAGGGTCCCCAGAGAGCCTCCCCTTACATCGGGGTTCCCAGAGAGCCCCCCTTTATATCAGGGTTCTCAGAGAGCCCCCCCTTATATCAGGGTCCCCAGAAAGCCTCCCTACTGACATCAGGGTCCCCAGAGTTCCCCTTACATCAGGGTCCCCGGAGAGCCCCTTCCTTACATCAGGGTCCCCAGAGAGCCCCAGGCCTCAGGAGTTGGCTACATAAAAAATCCAGGGCTCAGCTGTGCCCATCTATGCAGCCTCACCAGTGCCCAGGAATGCAGCCTCACCTGTGTCCAGCACTGCACCCCCCAATGTAGTGTCCTCTGTCCCCTGCACCCCACCCCACTGCAGTGTCCTCTGTCCCCTGCACCCCACCGTAGTGTCCCCTACACCCCACCCAACTGCAGAGTCCTCTGTCCCCTGCACCCCACCGTAGTGTCCCCTACACCCCACCCAACTGCTGTGTCCTCTGTCCCCTGCACCCCACCCCACCATAGTGTTCCCTGCCCCCTGCACCCCACCACACAAACACACACTGTGTAGGTAGAACTCTCCTACCTTACTCAGGTGTACAGCGAGCAGAGCATCTGAGATCGGCATCACAGGATTGGATGGAGGTGGGAACTACTGAAGCTAACTTTTCACATTAACAAACTGGTGATTGGTTGCCAGGATTGCCCAGCAACCAATCACCTGCTGTTTAATGAAAAAGTTAACTCCTGCGGTTCCCGCCCCCATCCAGCCCTGTGATACTGGCCGCTCATTGCTGTTCAATGAAGAGGACAAATGTCCGCGGGCCAGGTGCCCACATTCAGCGGTGGCGAGCCGGGTGCCGACCCCTGCCCTAGAGCCTTGGGGCCATTGGCCCCAGATTTGGGGCTATAGCCTCAAAAGCCACCCCCTAGTGATGCCTCTGGTTAGGGGTATCAGAGTAAAGGGGGCTGAATACAAATGCACGCCACACTTTTCAGATATTTATTTGTAAAAAAATGTTGAAAACCATTTATCATTTTCCTTCCACTTCACAATTACGCGCAACTTTGTGTTGGCCTGTCACATAAAACCCCAATAAAATGCATTTACGATTTTGGTTGTAATATGACAAAAGGTGAAAAATTTCAAGGGGTATGAATACTTTCTTCAAGGCACTGTATATGCAGTATCAAATTATACACCAGGAACTATATATATATTAACACTAAATACTTGGATCTATATGGGCATCATAAAAACTAGTTACAAGAGAGTATCTGGTCAGCATAAACAATAGACACTGGGCAGTATAGGGGCAGCATAAACAATAGACACCAGGGAATATACAGGCCATTTAAGCAATAGACATTGGGGAGTATAAGTGTATATGTACACAATAATTCTGCGCTACCAAAAATAAAATACAAACAGCAGCTAACACAACCAGCAAGTGTGGATAATATCAAAAAAACAAAATAAGTGTAGCGCTAAGAGGAAAAGTCTGGAGATGTAGTCTATGTACTGACAGTTCCAAGTTCATGTACTCAAAAGAACATCCTTGGGGAGAAGATAAAAGGTCCTCTGGAAAGGATCTCAACAAGGGTGTATAACATCTGTAGGGGGAGCCCACACACCACCAATGAAAGTGAAAAGGCTTACCGGACAAGATGGACCCAACAAATCATACGCCAGGTGGAGTCAGTAAAGCTCAGGTGGTGCTGGACTACAGTTGGCCTGGGAGGGCAAAGTTGGTGGAGTGGCTACCACGTGGCTACGTTCCTCGAACTTGATCGGGACCACAGGCATGGGGTGCAGCTCCCAAAGATCGTATTCCTCAGATCAACGGTGGAATCAGCAAAAACCGCAACAAATGGAGAGAAGGAATGGCCAAATAGTGTGAATCCGTTTTAAATGGAAATTTATTAAAATTAATGAACACTCACATAAAAGGTATCAAAAAAACAGCGCTGTGAAGAAGTGGCGACAGTGGGGTCCTACCCGACGCGTTTCGTCTGCATAGACGTCATCTGGGGGGTAGGGGGGGGAGTATAAGTGTCACAATCAGGGGTCAGGCTCAGAGACCAGTAGCTAAAGCAGTATTGAGATACTACAGGCGGCAGCAGAAGTGACAAGACTGAAATGTTGGCTGGAGAGAGCACAATAATCTGGCAAACCGGAAGTCCAAAGGCATGGCTTTAACAGGAAGTTCATGGGAGGAAAAAAGGGTTCAAGGTTCAAGACAAACAAAGTTCAATGCAGGATCATTTAAAGCAGTGTTTCTCAACTCTAGCCCTCAAGGCGCTCCAACAGGTCATGTTTTCAGGCTCTCCATTATTTTTCACAGGAGATTTGATCAGTTTCACTACCTTAGTAATTACCAGAGCTGTTTCATCTGAGGGAAATCCTGAAAACATGACCTGTTGGGGCGCCTTGAGGACTGGAGTTGAGAAACACTGATTTAAGGAATTGTCCAGGGAGTTGTGCAGCATTCCACGTGGCTCAGCAAGAAGAGACATTGCCAGACACAGCAGAAGTCGCAGGTTCAGACCCTGGTCCTGACAAAAAGGGCAGCAGTAACACTAGACATCAGGGAGTATACGAGCAGTATAAACATGGCATAAGGGAGTATATGGGCAGTATAAACATTAGACATCAGGGATATACAAAAAGTATAAACATTACACACCAAAGAGTATATGGGCAATATAAATACTAGACTGGACAATGTAAAAACTAAACATTAGGGTGAATCTTGATAATGTAAATGTTTGGCAGATTAGAAATCCAATCACTAGACATAAGTGAGTATGTGGAAGGATGGTACAGGGATTGGACTGCTGAGGACTAGAGGAAAGTCATTTTCTCTGATGATCCCCTTTCCGATTGTTTGGGACATCCGGAAAAAACCCTTGCCTGCAGAAGAAAACCATGACCAACAGTAAAGCATCCTGAGACCATTCATGTGTAGGGTTGTTTCTTGGCCAAAGGAATGAGCTCACTCACAATTTTGTTGATTGACAGCGTGCCAGGGTGAATTGCAGAGGTTTTGAAAAAGAAGGGTCAATACTGCAAATATTGACTCTTTGCATAAACTTCATGTAATTGTCAATAAAAGACATGTACGGAGCTGGAAGGAAATGTAAGCGCGGGGCATACAGTGGGGCAAAAAAGTATTTAGTCAGCCACCAATTGTGCAAGTTCTCCCACTTAAAAAGATGAGAGAGGCCTGTAGAAACATAACTCGTCGTGTTTGGAGGAGAGACAATGCTGAGTTGCAACCAAAGAACACCATACCTACTGTGAAGCATGGGGGTGGCAACATCATGCTTTGAGGCTGTTTCTCTGCAAAGGGAACAGGACGACTGATCCGTGTACATGGAAGAATGAATGGGGCCATGTATCGTGAGATTTTGAGTGCAAACCTCCGCCCATCAGCAAGGGCATTGAAGATGAAACATGGCTGGGTCTTTCAGCATGTCAATGATCCCAAACACACTGCCCGGGCAACGAAGGAGTTGCTGTAAGAAGCATTTCAAGGTCTTGGAGTGGCCTAGCCAGTCTCCAGATCTCAACCCCATAGAAAACCTTTGGAGGGAGTTGAAAGTCCGTGTTGCCCAGCGACAGCCCCAAAACATCACTGTTCTAGAGGAGATCTGCATGGAGGAATGGGCCAACATACCAGCAACAGTGTGTGACAACCTTGTGAAGACTTACAGAAACCGTTTGACCTCTGTCATTGCCAACAAAGGATAAATAACAAAGTATTGAGATGAACTTTTGATATTGACAAAATACTTATTTTCCACCATAATTTGCAGATAAATTCTTTCAAAAATCAGACAATGTGATTGTCTGGATTTGTTTCCACATTCTGTCTCTCATAGTTGAGGTATACCTATGATGACAATTACAGGCCTCTCTCATCTTTTTAAGTGGGAGAACTTGCACAATTGGTGGCTGACTAAATACTATTTTGCCCCACTGTACATGACGGGGTGGAAGGAACTATCAGACTGCAATAGGTTAAAGAGGGGTTGGGATGGTTCAGAGATAATAAACTGGCCTCTTACCTGATTGGGGGAGTTCAGTTCAGGATAGGGAGAAGCTGGATAGTTAGGGAAGGGAGGAAGTAGAAGGCATCAGTTGCAGGTGAAAGTCGGTGGTGGAACATCCTGCCCTCCCGCCCTAGAGGAGAAGTTTGGAGGTACTTCATGCAAAAGGTGTGGCGATTGGGGTCCTTGACGAACGTACAAAAATGTAGGTATTTTGATAAAACGGTGGGACCCGTCTCAGGTATGGAGTCCTCCTGGTTTCTCTAGTTCAGTCTAGACTACCGGGTAGTAAGGTGGTTGGGGTCTGATGTAAATTAGTAAGTCCCCAAGTCAGTGTTGCGGCTGGGGACAGAATCTAACTTAGAGGTACCACAGATTCCAAAAGTTTGGATTGGTGTCGTCAAGGATCTGCAATCAACTATTCATATAAGGTTTATGTTTAAATATGTTTTGAGTTAAAAAAAGGCCAAGCGGCCATTTAAATCCAACACAGTGTCAGTGTCATTACTGGGAAGAAAAGGGAAGGGCGTTGGCAGGTACATAATTGAGTTGGGGCAGTAAGTTATCTGAACTACCCTAGTCAAGCCTTTGACCAGGGGCATTGCTAGGTCTACAAAAGATCTGGGCTAGAGCCCATAGCAGCGTAGTAAAGAAAGTCATACGCTTGGGCGGGCATACACATGTATATAATATATGTGTGTGTGTGAGCGCATATATATCAGCATAGGGCCCCCCCTTACATCAGGGTCCCCAGAGAGCCTCCCCCTTGCATTAGGGTCCCCGGAGAGCCTCCCCCTTAAATCAGGGTCCCCAGAGAGCCCCTCCACTTACATCAGGGTGCCCAGAGAGCCTACCTGCCCCTTGGGGACCCCTGCAGAGACTCGGGGCTATAGGCCCCAGATTCGGGGCTATAGTCCCAAAAGCCACCCCCTAGCAATGCCACTGCCTTTGACGCTTATGAAATGCTTGTAATTATACTTCAGTATACCAGAGTAACATCTGAAAAAAAGCATCAAAAAAACACTGAAGCAGCAAACTTTGTGAAAATTAATATTTGTGTCATTCTCAAAACTTTTGGCCACGGCTGTACATACTGAACTCCTGGGAGTGTATAGGCAATATAAACACTAGACACCTAGGAATGTATAGGTGGCCTCAGAGCTATAGACCAGAGAATAGATGGGTAGCATAAAGACCAGACCCTTGGGTACTACGTGGGCAGTAGATATGGGGAAATAAAAAGAAAGTGTACACCATGTACAGTAATCAGTAGGCCAAGTAGGTATTACTTTTGATATGATTTTTCATGAAAATGGTGGCCATGTGCAACATCTCCCAATTTTATTCTTCTGTACATGACTTTCCCTAACAAAACCATTTTCTCCTGTTCAGAAACGGCCATGTTTCTTCTTAAACTTTAAGGACAACCATTAAAATAAATGTTTTTGCAGCTCCAAAGCCATCGGACATAATTTATAGAACCTTCTAAGGTCAAATCACTTTCTATATTACCTCCCCGTCCTACCTATCGGCAGTGGCATGAGTTACTTCGACATCCCGAAAATAAAAATGAAATTGTAGTGGGGACATTTAACTCAATTTAATTAAAATAAAGAGATTCTTGGCTTGATCCGGCCATGTATTTGTATTCCTTCTCCCCCCCCCCACCTTCTTCTATTTGTTAATACATTGACATATGTGCTATTTTTTAAATGTAGCTGTGAGTGCTCTTTCTGTCAATGCCATAGATTTTTTAATAGACTGAGAAAATGCATTCCATTTCTTCTTATTTTCCTCCCAATACATCATTCGGTTCTGCTTTTTTGCCTGCATGAAATTCATTTCGTAATGGAAATATTTGTTTTGTAAATCAAATATGTATTATGCACAAAATGCAAAGTACAAATTAAATTATGTTAATGAAATGAAAGAGATATGAAATGCATATTTCATGGACAAAACATAACCTCGCGACGCAAAAAAAAAAAAAAATAAAAAAAAAAAAATAATAAAGAAAAAAAAAAAAAATTCTCGATAAAATCTTTAAATACAATCTCGAAGCCCTGACAGACGTATTGTTAAAGGCGGTAGCACCTCATTTAAATAGCTCTGCCTTTAATATCTCTTGCTTAGGCCACGTCGCATTGTAAATAACATTTCGGATGAAAACGCAATAATGAAATACTGTCTTTAATAGTTTGCCATTGATGTCAGCATAAAATTTGTAGTGGTTGAATATTGGATATCGAGACCGGCTCATATATACTGCGAGAGCTGTAAATGCATATTTAAATCACGCTGACTATTGCAAAGATGCTATAGATATTAGTTATATGCGCAGAATGTGCTGACCGCACTTTATTTGACGAAAAAAAAAACACTGTTTTAAATTATATATTGGTTACACTTAATGAATAATAGATAGTGTGTGTGTGTGTGGGGGGGTGTTGTTTGGTAATAATACTGATGATGTATGGGGGGGGTGGTGGGATTCTATAGTTTATCGTTTAACGTTAAGCGCTGGGGATGATTGAGAGCTTAGCAAATAAAATGAGATGTACAGAGATAGACAGAGAACAGCTACAGCAAACAAACTAGCTACAGTGCCTTGAAAAAGTATTCACACCCCTTGAATTTTCCACATTTTGTCATGTTACAACCAAAAAACTTAAACGTATTTTATTGGGATTTTATGGGATAGACCAACACAAAGTGGCACATAATTGTGAAGTGGAAGGAAAATGATAAATGGTTCTCAAAATGTTTTACTAATAAATATGTGAAAAAGTGTGGGGTACCTTTGTATTCAGCCCCCTTTACTCTGATACCTGCAGAAGTCACCTAGTTAGTAAATAGAGTCCACCTGTGTGTAAGTTAATCTCAGTATAAATACAGCTGTTCTGTGAAGCCCTCCAAGGTTTGTTAGAGCACCTTAGTGAACAAACAGCATCATGAAGACACACCAGACAGGTCAGGGATAAAGTTGTGGAGAAGTTTAAAGCAGGGTTAGGTTATAAAAAAAGTATCCCAAGCTTTGAACATCTCACGGAGCTCTGTTCAATCCATCATCTGAAAATGGAAAGAGTATGGCACAACTGCAAACCTACCAAGATATGACCGTCCACCTAAACTGATCGGCCGGGCAAGGAGAGCATTTATCAGAGAAGAGCCAAGAGGTCCATGGTAACTCTGGAGGAACTGCAGAGATCCACAGCTCAGGTGGAAGAATCTGTCCACAGGACAACTATTAGTCGGGCTCTCCACAAATCTGCCCTTTATGGAAGAGTGGCAAGAAGAAAGACATTGTTGAAAGAAAGCCATAAGAAGTCCTGTTTGCAGTTTGCGAGAAGCCATGTAGGGGGACACAGCAAACATGTGGAAGAAGGTGATCTGGTCATATGAGACCAAAATTGAACTTTTTGGCCTAAAAGCAAAAGACTATGTGTGGTGGAAAACTAACACTGCACATCACCCTGAACACACCATCCCCACCGTGAAACATGGTGGTGGCAGCATCATGCTGTGGGGATTCTTTTCTTCAGCAGGGACAGAGAAGCTGGTCAGAGTTGATGGGAAGATGGATGGAGCCAAATACAGGGCAATCTTAGAAGAAAACATGTTTGAGTCTGCAAAAGACTTGAGACTGGGGCAGAGGTTCACCTTCCAGCAGGACAATGACCCTAAACATACAGCCAGAGCTACAATGGAATGGTTTAGATCAAAGCATATTCATGTGTTAGAATGGCCCAGTCACAGTCCAGACCTAAATCCAATTGAGAATCTGTGGCAAGGCTTGAAAATGGCTGTTCACAAACGCTCTCCATCCAATCGGACAGAGCTTGAGATATTTTGCAAAAGAAGAATGGACAAAAAAGTCCCTCCCTAGATGTGCAAAGCTGGTAGAGACATCCCCAAAAAGACTTGCAGCTGAAATTGCAGTGAAAGGGGGTTCTACAAAGTATTGACTCAGAGGGGCGCCATACAAATGTACCCCACACTTTTCACATATTTATTTGTAAAACATTTTAAAAACCATTTATAATTTTCCTTCCACTTCACAATTATGTGTTGGTCTATCACATCAAATCCCAATAAAATACATTTAAGTTTTTGGTTGTAACATGACAAAATGTGGAAAATTTCAAGGGGTATGAATACTTTTGCAAGGTACTGTAATGGCATTCCAGCTCTTATTTTTACAGGGAAAGCAAACAGGAGGCTGGTTAGTAAGTTTTGTAAATAGTAATATCGTTGCATTAAAGTCTAACTTTTTATTTAGTTCTAAATCAATTAGGTTAAAACTCCCACCCAATTCCTTTATACTACCTGTGTCCTTTTTGTGCTTGTCCACCCCCTTCAGCCTCCTGGAGACTGCAGGACCGTTCACAGAGTGCTGTGCGAGCTTACGCATGCACACGGGGGGGCGGGGCAGCTCTCATTTTCAAGATTCCAGCACCAGGGACCTGCAGCAGTAAGAACTGGCAGCCGGTAGACAGCTCTAGACTCCAGACCTAAATTTATGAAAGAAAGATTATTTATTTGCAAAACTTTATAATAGAAATAAAGCAAAACACATTTTCTTTTTCAAAATGTTTGTTTATTTAACAAGAAATAAAAAAACCCAGTGGTGATTAAATACCACCAAAAGAAAGCTCTATTTGTGGGAAAAAAAAAATGATAAAAATGTCATTTGGGTACAGTGTTGCATGACCGCACAATTGTCATTCAAAGTGCGACAGCGCTAAAAGCTGAAAATTGGCCTGGGCAGGAAGGGGGTAAAAGTGGCCGGTATTGAAGTGGTTAATCTGCAGTTCTCAATTTTGTTGTTTTCTGTGAACCTGTTAGCATTTTTTAGCTGTTGCCAATCCATTCGTTGGACTAAATTAAAGAGGAAGGAAACCCTGGTGGGTTTTACTTCCTCTTAATTTCCCTGCAAAGGTAAAGCATAATGGGCCACTATGCATTGCATAGTAGCCCATTATGTGACACTTACCTGCAGGAGAAGCCCGCGATGTCCCCGTCTTCCTCGCTACTAGCGAGCGTCCATTCTTCACCCCTCTTCCTTCCGGGGCCGCGCACTCCGGCTCTGTGACTGGCCGGAGTCGCGTGACATCACTCCCGCGCATGCGTGCGGGAGCCGCCTTTAACGGCATGACCCGAACTTGAAACGGCACAGCATGTCCTTTCTAACTCCGGCGCATGCGCAGAAGAAAACGCCCTATGGCGATTTGCAAATATCTCCTAGACCGTGCGGGTCTGGGAGATATTTCCAGCACCTACAGGTAAGCCATAATCTAGGTTTACCTGTAGGTTAAAGTGGTTGTAAAGGGTTTACAACCCACTTTAACTGTTTGCCGCCCGCTGGCTTGTCATATGACGGCCAGGCTGCGCGGCTCTCGTTCTGGGAGGGCGTCATATGACGCCCTCGCCTTCCCGGCCCACCATTTGCCCCTTTTTTCTTTTTGGTGAAACCTGGCTGGGGACCAGGCTTCCCAACCCCTTTGTTTCTAAATCTTTGGATGATGGTACACCCCTTGTTACTCCACTTTGTTTATTCAGTAATACTGACTGTAGAGGCTACCCATATTTTTCCGTATTTCCATATTTCAACTCTTCTGGGAAGGCTGTCCACAAGGTTTAGGAGTGTGTCTATGGGAATGTTTGACCATTCTTCCAGAAGCGCATTTGTGAGGTCAGGGACTATTGTTGGACGAGAAGGCCTGGCTCCCAGTCTCCACTCTAATTCATCACCCAGTCCACCACATGAAGAACCCTAGCAAACCATTCAGTTGAGGTGATCCTGGCGACAAATTTTTCTATCGGTTTTTCTGATTATAGATTCCCCTAACCACCAACTGTCTAGGCCTACCTGCACTACCCTCACCACCCCTACTAGATGGTCTGCTCTCCACATATTCACTCAACTTGGCAAATTTGTTTTGGTGCTTAAACCTAGGGCTGGCCTTCATTTTCTGTGAGCTCCTACCACTCCCTCCAACTACATGAACCCTTCTTCCTACCTGATAATCCTGACTTGCCCCTCCACATCAATCCCATTGACCACTTGCCCAGTGAGCAGAGGAGACCTTTCAAGGTTGTCCTTCCTGCTCAGTGTTACAACTTGCTCCTCCAGATCTCTAATGTGAGCTTCCAGAAGGGCAACCGGCTCCCTCTGTCACAGCGGTATGCATCCTGGAGCTGCGCTAGCAGTCATTTCCCAGTTTCAATATAATTACTTATAGGAAGTTTAAGATGTTACTTACAGGTTAGAAGACTCCTGACTTATCTCCTGGTATTTAAAAATTCCACTTTTGTTCACAAATTCCACATGCAAGCCAGCATTGGCATCTACCTCCCTCAATAGACTGTACATCAGTAGCCACTTCCTGCCCGCCATATAACAGAATGACGTGCGCAAAGTGGTTAAGTTATCCTGACTGGACTTCACATGGCGTCCAGCAGGATAAGCCGTGATCGCCCGCCCGCGGGGGCGCGCAGCATGGCAATCGGTGGTGTGTCACTCTGACACACCACAACTCCGATCGTGGTAAAGAGCCTATGAAATGATCAGCTGTGACCAATCACAGCTGATCACAGCGTGTAAACCGATTGGCGGCTTTCCTGTCGGGGGGGTTTGGCGCTGATAATCAGCGCATTGATTATCAGCGCAGCCCCCATCAGAAGTCCCCACCTCATCTGCCAATCACTGCCCATCAGCTGCCAGTCAGTGCCCACCAAAGTGCCAGTCAGTGTCCACCAAAGTGCCAGTCAGTGCCCACCAAAGTGCCGATCAGTGCCCATCAGTAATGCCCATCAGTGCCCTTCACAGATTGCAATCAGTGCCCATCAGTAATGCCTGTCAGTACCTCATCATCAGTGCTGCCCATCAGTGCCATCTATTAGTGCCCATCAGTGCCGCCTGTCAGTGCCCATCAGTGCTGTCTATCAGTGCCCATCAGTGCCACCTATCAGTGCTGCCTATCAGTGCTCATCAGTGCCACCTATCAGTGCCAATCAGTGCCACCCATCAGTGCCGCCTATCAGTGCCCATCAGTGCTGCATATCAGTGGTCACCTATCGGTGCCCATCAGTGCTGCACACCAGTGCCCATCAGTAATGCAAAATAAAGCAATTAGTGCCCATCAATTCTACATATTAGTGCCTCCTCATCAGTGCCACCTAATCAGTGCCCATCAGTGCCACCTTATCAGTGCCAACTCATCAGTGCCCATCAGTGCATCCTCATAATTGCCTGTCGGTGAAGAAGAAAACAAAGTTTTACAACAAAAACAAAGAAAAACTTTTTTTTTTCAAAAATTTCAGTCTTTTTTTAGTTTGTTTAGCAAAAAATAAAAACCCCAGTGGTGATCAAATACCACCAAAAGAAAGCTCCATTTGTGGGAAGAAAATGATAAAATTTTTATTTGGGTACAGCGTTGCATGACTGCGCAATAGTCATTCAAAGTGTGACTGCGTGAAAACTGAAAATTGTCCTGGGCAGGAAGGGGGTAAAAGTGCCCGGTATTGAAGTGGGTAGACAGTGTGCAATTAGACAAGTTAAAAATAAAATGTCGGTGTGATGGACAGGTGTCTGTAAAGAATTGTGCCATTTGAAACTTTTTTATTAAAATTAAAAAGGAGCAAAAAATAGTTAAAAAAAAAAAAAAAAGGGACCCAGCAGGACGGCCAGTATATCAGCGTCTCGTAAACTGGCCATACTGGGCCATATCTCAGCCAACAGATGGTTCAGGTCTCCCTCAGCAGCCGCACATGATGAATGTCTCCATGAAAATAAGTGAGTCCGTCAGCCGGTGGGCCATGTCCCCCTGACTGAGTAGCAATGTAAAATTTTCATGTTTTCCTGGATGGTACCCTTAGGGGTCATCTGTCACGGCGTGACACGGCCGCCGCGTTTCACGACACTAATCTAAAAAATCCTAATACGCCGTCAAGAGCCCGAAACCGGCCCTCCTAAATAGGCCGCCCCGGCACAAAATCCATTACGCCTCGCTATCTGCGTTTATTAAACTTTTATTTTAAGTCGAAATCCTCCTTCCGATAGCCCAGGCCTGCCCGACGCATTTTTTTTTTTTCCTGAGCGGTTAAATCACTCGTCTCCCAATCTGCTCTAGGTACTTTCTTATTTATAAAGTGGGGAATGAGCATCTTTGCGCCCAGAGGCAACTGCACAAAACAATCACGATAAATGGATTATTAATTTTAATTTGCGCTTCTTATTACTGATCCGGGAACATTATATTACTTCTCCGGCATTTCAATATAATTTATATCTTTAAAAAAAAAAAAAAAAAGTGTCGAGTTATAATTAACATTTATTTGAATTTAACGGGTCATGTTTCAATATCTTTTAGCAAGCCTAATAATCTGGCGCGGGAATGGAAAAAAAAATGGCATTGCGACATATGTCCGGCTGAAATAGAATCGCGGAAATATGTCAATCTGTACAAATGGAGAGAGAGAGAGAGAGAGAGAGAGCCAGGCTGGCCGGAGCGGGGCGAGGAGGAAGAGGGAATAGAAGGAGTCGG
This sequence comes from Aquarana catesbeiana, assembly GCF_042186555.1. Lineage (NCBI taxonomy): Eukaryota > Metazoa > Chordata > Amphibia > Anura > Ranidae > Aquarana > Aquarana catesbeiana. The sequence continues at coordinate 268,665,282 of NC_133334.1, read as the reverse complement.
TTGGCAGAGATAAAGTGATATGATAGACAGATGACATGTATGCCACCACGTCAAGGACAGACAATGTCACCCAGAGAGACTGGAGAACAAGCAGCAGATGGCAAAGCCATCCGAACAGGCTATGGCCTTATTTTGGGACTGGTGAGTGGGTGTGCGCACTTAGAGATTCTTTCTCTGAATTAAAAGGCAATTATTCTCTATAGAAAAACTTCTTCAGACGGAACACAGGGCAACCCCACGCATTGAGTGTATGCAATGGTAGGGGGTGCTGGGATGTGCTGGAAGGTCTATTGATGCTGGCTGCTGAGGCATCTATTGTCACTGCGGGAGAATTTATTGTTGTTGGGGAGGTCTAATGTTGCTGATGGGGGGGTCAATTGTTCCTGGGAGGAATCTACTTTTGAGGGAGGGGTCTCTTGTTGTAGGGGGAGTCTTATGTTGCTGGGGGGGTCAATTGTCCTTGGGAGGGATCTACTGTTGAGGGAGGGGGTCTATTGTTGTAGGGGGAGTCTTATGTTGCTGGGGGGGTCAATTGTTCTTGGGAGGGATCTACTGTTGAGGGAGGGGTCTATTGTTGTAGGGGGGGTCTTAAGTTGCTGGGCGGGTCAATTGTTCCTGGGAGGCATCTACTGTTGAGGGAGGGGTCTATTGTTGTAGGGGGGGGTGTTATGTTGCTGGGGGGGTCAATTGTTCTTGGGAGGAATCTACTGTTGAGGGAGGGGTCTATTGTTGTAGGGGGGGTGTTATGTTGCTGGAGGGGTCAATTGTTCTTGGGAGGCATCTACTGTTGAGGGAGGGGTCTATTGTTGTAGGGGGGGTCTTATGTTGCTGGGGGGGTCAATTGTTCCAGGGAGGCATCTACTGTTGAGGGAGGGGTCTATTGTTAGAGGGGGGGTGTTATGTTGCTGGAGGGGGTCAATTGTTCCTGGGAGGCATCTACTGTTGAGGGAGGGGTCTACTGTTGCTGGATGCTGGAAGGTCTATTGTAGACAGGTGCGCCGTCAATAAATTTGTTTCGTTCCGTTCCGTTTCGTATTAGAATTAATTTGTATTTCGTAATTCGTGTCCGAAATTCAATTTGGATTCGTACGAAATACGAATTTTCGTTAGGTTTGTTAACTTTTCGTAACAATTACGAATGTTCGTTATGATGAATTTATCATTATGAGGGGCTCCCACCATCCCTGTGCTCTGCTCATTATGAGGAGCTCCCACCATCCCTGTGCTCTGCTCATTATGAGGGGCTCCACCATCCCTGTGCTGTGCTCATTATGAGGGGCTCCCACCATCCCTGTGCTGTGCTCATTATGAGGGGCTCCCACCATCCCTGTGCTGTGCTCATTATGAGGGACTCCCACCATCCCTGTGCTGTGCTGACTTCCTGGAGTTTTTAACTTCATCATAACGGATAATCGTAATTAACGAACATTCTTATTTTGTCCGATTCTGTTGTAACGGAATTTGGATCCGAAGTTCGTAAACGAAATTTCGTGTTTCGTACAAAATTCGTATGCGGAAAAAATTCGTATTTCGGATCCTCACGAATGTACGAATTTTCGGAAATTCGTACGAATTTCCGATTCGTACGAAACTAATCGCACATGTCTAGTCTATTGATGATCAATCCGAACATCTGGGACCAAAATACGAAAAATTACAAAATTACGAATAAGCAAAATAACAAACATGCGAAAATACGAACTTACAAATGGACAAACTTACGAAAATACAAATTTTTCTATCGGTTTTTCTGATTATAGAATCCCCTATTACCACCAACTGTCTAGGCCTACCTGCACTACCCTCACCACCCCTACTAGATGGTCTGCTCTCCACATATTCACTCAACTTGGCAAATTTGTTTTGGTGCTTAAACCTAGGGCTGGCCTTCATTTTCTGTGAGCTCCTACCACTCCCTCCAACTACATGAACCCTTCTTCCTACCTGATAATCCTGACTTGCCCCTCCACATCAACCCCATTGACCACCTGCTCAGTGAGCAGAGGAGACCTTTCAAAGTTGTCCTTCCTGCTCAGTGTTACAACTTGCTCCTCCAGATCTCTAATGTGAGCTTCCAGAAGGGCAACCGGCTCCCTCTGTCACAGCGGTATGCATCCTGGAGCTGCGCTAGCACTCATTTCCCAGTTTCAATATAATTACTTATAGGAAGTTTAAGATGTTACTTACAGGTTAGAAGACTCCTGACTTATCTCCTGGTATTTAAAAATTCCACTTTTGTTCACAAATTCCACATGCAAGCCAGCATTGGCATCTACCTCACTCAATAGACTGTACATCAGTAGCCACTTCCTGCCCGCCATATAACAGAATGACGTGCGCAAAGTGGTTAAGTTATCCTGACTGGACTTCACATGGCGTCCAGCAGGATAAGCCGTGATCGCCCGCCCACGGGGGACGCGCAGCGTGGCAATCGGTGGTGTGTCACTCTGACACACCGCAACTCCGATCGTGGTAAAGAGCCTATGACGTGATCAGCTGTGACCAATCACAGCTGATCACAGCGTGTAAACCGATCGGCGGCTTTCCTGTCGGGGGGGGGGGTTTGGCGCTGATAATCAGCACATTGATTATCAGCTCAGCCCCCATCAGAAGTCCCCACCACATCTACCAATCACTGCCCATCAGCTGCCAGTCAGTGCCCACCAAAGTGCCAGTCAGTGCCCACCAAAGTGCCGATCAGTGCCCATCACTAACGCCCATCAGTGCCCTTCACAGATTGCAATCAGTGCCCATCAGTAATGCCTGTCAGTACCTCATCATCAGTGCTGCCCATCAGTGCCATCTATTAATGCCCATCAGTTCCCCCGTCAGTGCCCATCAGTGCCACCTATCAGTGCTCATCAGTGCCACCTATCAGTGCCAATCAGTGCCACCTATAAGGTCTATTGATGCTGGCTGCTGAGGCATCTATTGTCACTGCGGGAGAATTTATTGTTGTTGGGGAGGTCTAATGTTGCTGATGGGGGGGTCAATTGTTCCTGGGAGGGATCTACTTTTGAGGGGGGGTTGATGGGGTCATTTGCTGGGGGGGTCAATTGTTCTTGGGAGGAATCTACTGTTGAGGGAGGGGTCTATTGTTGTAGGGGGGGTGTTATGTTGCTGGAGGGGTCAATTGTTCTTGGGAGGCATCTACTGTTGAGGGAGGGGTCTACTGTTGTAGGGGGGGTCTTATGTTGCTGGGGGGGTCAATTGTTCCAGGGAGGCATCTACTGTTGAGGGAGGGGTCTATTGTTAGAGGGGGGGTGTTATGTTGCTGGAGGGGGTCAATTGTTCCTGGGAGGCATCTACTGTTGAGGGAGGGGTCTACTGTTGCTGGATGCTGGAGGGTCTATTGTAGACAGGTGCGCCGTCAATAAATTTGTTTCGTTCCGTTCCGTTTCGTATTAGAATTAATTTGTATTTCGTAATTCGTGTCCGAAATTCAATTTGGATTCGTACGAAATACGAATTTTCGTTAGGTTTGTTAACTTTTCGTAACAATTACGAATGTTCGTTATGATGAATTTATCATTATGAGGGGCTCCCACCATCCCTGTGCTCATTATGAGGGGCTCCCACCATCCCTGTGCTCTGCTCATTATGAGGGGCTCCCACCATCCCTGTGCTGTGCTCATTATGAGGGGCTCCCACCATCCCTGTGCTGTGCTCATTATGAGGGGCTCCCACCATCCCTGTGCTGTGCTCATTATGAGGGGCTCCCACCATCCCTGTGCTGTGCTCATTATGAGGGGCTACCACCATCCCTGTGCTGTGCTCATTATGAGGGGCTCCCACCATCCCTGTGCTGTGCTCATTATGAGGGGCTCCCCCCATCCCTGTGCTGTGCTCATTATGAGGGACTCCACCATCCCTGTGCTGTGCTGACTTCCTGGGGTTTTTAACTTCATCATAACGGATAATCGTAATTAACGAACATTCTTATTTTGTCCGATTCTGTTGTAACGGAATTTGGATCCGAAGTTCGTAAACGAAATTTCGTGTTTCGTACAAAATTCGTATGCGGAAAAAATTCGTATTTCGGATCCTCACGAATGTACGAATTTTCGGAAATTCGTACGAATTTCCGATTCGTACGAAACTAATCGCACATGTCTAGTCTATTGATGATCAATCCGAACATCTGGGACCAAAATACGAAAAATTACAAAATTACGAATAAGCAAAATAACAAACATGCGAAAATACGAACTTACAAATGGACAAACTTACGAAAATACGAAACTACGAAACAGAAAAGGAACGAAAATTACGTCTATAACGAATGATTTACATTTCGTATTTTCCATCCTTTGTTCGTAATTTCGTATGTTCGTATTTTCATTTGTGTGTTCGTAATTTTGTTTCTTTGTATGTTTGTCATTTCGTTTGTTTGTGTTCTCGAATCGTTCTTTTGAATGGACAGTGTAAGTGTATCTTAATATGTGTGTTCGTAATTTCGTGTTCTCGAATCGCTCTTTTGAATGGGCAGTGTATTAGTGAGTGATGTATCTTACTTTAATATCTTTAGCCAATCAGCTTATCCCTTTTGTGTCTGAGTCACACGGCATTCCTGAATCTTTTTAGATTCATTTGAGGAGGCGGAGTCAGGTCACGTGACTGAGGGAGTGGACTGGAGTAAGTACAGGAGGACTTATTAGAAAAGCAAGCATAGGATTATTATTCTTTATTTCCTACAAAAGTATGAATCAACGAAAAAGGCAAATCTCACAAAAGTAACAATTACTAAATTACGAGTAGTGTACCGAATAAACGAAAATTATTATCTAACAAAATTACGAATTTCGAATCAAAAAAAGTTAGACTAACGGAATTACGAATCATTTCGTATCAGCGAAAATAAAACTGTTACGAAAATACGAACGAGTCCGAATATGAAAACTCGCGTCTTACGAAATTACGAATCGTAACGAATCAACGGAAACGTAAAGAAACAAAACTAAATATTCTGTTGTGCACATGTCTACGTTGCTGTGAGATCTATTGTTGTGGGTGGGGGTCTCTTGTTGCTGGGGGAGTATTTTGTTGGAGACATGTGTAGAATGGTCCCCCCCCCCCCAATCCACCAGGCCTCTTTGGGTCTGGTATGGGAACCCCATGCCAAAATTTAAAAAGAAAAAATGGTGTGGGGTCCCCTCCCGAAATCCATACCAGACCCTTATCCGAGTATGCAGCCTGGCATGCCAGGAAAGGAGCACCTCCCCCCTTCCTGTACCATACAAGGCCACATGCCCTAAACAGCGAATGACCCCATCCCTTGTGGCGTCACCAACGAGGACATGCTGGATCAATAATATCGCAAGGGGTGGGGTCATCAGGTGACTCCGCCCCTTAGCTATTTAAGAAATATCAGACGGAGGATCCAGTGGTGCAGCGGGCATCATGATTGACAATTGATCTTCATCTGGGAGTTTTTAGTTTTTATTAAAGGACTTGTCAAAATCTTGTGTTGTGCCTTTATTCACATTTTCCGTGAACAGGTATTCATTCACATGGGGGGGGGCGGGATCTAGGGGACTTACAGATTCCGATAAGCCCCCCACCCGTAGACCCTTCTAACCACCACCTAGGGTTGTAGGGAAGAGGCCCCTGTCCCCATCAACAAGGGGGAAGTCCTTTGTTGTGGGGGGGCAGAGCCTGGTTTGGTACAGGAAGGTGTGGGGGGGGGAGGCATGTGGCCTGGTATGGTTCAGGAGGGGGGGGCGCTCACACATCCCCCTCCCCCATCCTTGCCTGCCGGGGCTGCATGTTCGGACAAGGGTCTGGTATGGATTTTTGGGGGGCCCCCCACACAGCTTTTTTTTTTATTCTGGCGTTGGGTTCCCCATAAAACTCATACCAGAATGAAGGGCCTGGTATGGATTGGGGGGGACCCCATGCTGTTTTTTTTTTTCTGACTTTTCTATTGTCGGTATTCTTCTGCTTACATTTCAGCTCTCGGCAGGGAAGCCCGCTTACAGGTGATTAGTCATCGGTTGTTAAGGACGCGGTGGCCGGCTTCCCGACCTGCTCCTTAACAAACAGCTGTTCTTCACACAGAATATGAATCGGTCGATCTTTTTCCGACCGATCCAAATTCGAATCGCTCTTAAAATTTGAAATTTGTTAGAAGGCGAATAAACAAAATTAAATGAATGTCAACTAAATTTGTCACTAATTAATTGTTAACACCCAAATCGACCTCTCCGCTCTTCTCAAGACCTCCTGCTTTCAAGCTCTCTCTCCTCCTCCTCCCATGCTCGTCTCCAGGATTTCTCCAGAGCCTCTCCCATCCTCTGGAACTCGCTACCTCCATCTATCCGGCTATCCCCTACTCCTTGCTACCTTCAGGCGATCCCTGAAAACTCATCTCTTCAGGGAAGCCTATCACGTCTCCAACTAATCTCCTACCACTTCCACCAGCTCATTCCCCACAGTTACAACCTTTTGTACCACCTGCCCCACCCTATTAGATTGTAAGCTCTTCTGATCAGGGCCCTCTTAATCCTCTTGTATTTTATTGTATTATAACTGTATTGTCTCCCTTTTATATTGTAAAGCGCTGCGTAAACTGTTGGCGCTATATAAATCCTGTATAATAATAATAATAATAATTCGGAGATTCGAATACATCCAGAAAATTCAGATGCAATACAGAAATATGGACCGAAAAAAAATTGCACATGTCTATTTTGTTGTGGGGGGTCTATTGCTGCTCGGGGGATCTATTATTGCTGGGGGTGACTGTTGGCTGTAGGAGTTCTATTTTACAGCTTTTCTTGTTATCATTAATACATCCCATGCAAATTACTTAGCACCACAAAATGATACTTGGTTGTGTATTCTTTAAAAGGGCCAGTACTGAGCGGAGTGCGGGGGTCAGTGGTAGACAATGCAGTGTTCAGAAGTCAGTAGTAATGAAGAGTGCAGAGGACATTAGTAGGTAGAAAGGAGCTGGGGGGTGATCACTCCGGGAGTGATGTCGCCGGCAGAGCAGTGTGCGGGGACCGCAGCGGGGGCTTCAATCTAAGGTGAGTATTTCATAATAAGCTAGTATGCATCATTATACCTTTGTCTTGCAGGTTTTTTTATTTTTTAATTCTTTTGTAGTGGGTTTACAACCACTTTAAAGGTTAGCAGTAATGCACAGGTCAGAGTTCAATAGTAATGCAGAGGTACAGAGGGCAGAGGGCAGTAGAAATGCAAAGTTAAATAGTAATGCAGAGTGCAGGGGTCAGTAGTAATGCAGAGTGCAGGGGTCAGTAGTAACGCAGAGTGCAGGGGTCAGTAGTAACGCAGAGTGCAGGGGTCAGTAGTAACGCAGAGTGCAGGGGTCAGTAGTAATGCAGAGTGCAGGGGTCAGTAGTAATGCAGAGTGCAGGGGTCAGTAGTAATGCAGAGTGCAGGGGTCAGTAGTAACGCAGAGTGCAGGGGTCAGTAGTAATGCAGAGTGCAGGGGTCAGTAGTAAAGCAGAGTGCAGGGGTCAGTAGTAATGCAGAGTGCAGGGGTCAGTAGTAATGCAGAGTGCAGGGGTCAGCAGTAACGCAGAGTGCAGGGGTCAGTAGTAACGCAGAGTGCAGGGGTCAGTAGTAACGCAGAGTGCAGGGGTCAGTAGTAACGCAGAGTGCAGGGGTCAGTAGTAACGCAGAGTGCAGGGGTCAGTAGTAATGCAGAGTGCAGGGGTCAGTAGTAATGCAGAGTGCAGGGGTCAGTAGTAATGCAGAGTGCAGGGGTCAGTAGTAATGCAGAGTGCAGGGGTCAGTAACAATGCAAAGTTCAGTAGCAAAGCAGTGTGCAGAAATCAGTAGCAACACAACGTGCAGAGGTTAGCAGTAATCCAGAGTGTAGGGGTCAGTGGTAGGTAATGCAGTGTTCAGAGGTCAGTAGAAATGCAGAATGCAGAGGACATTAGTAGGTAGCACAGAGTTTAGGGGTCAGTAGTACTGTATGTAACCAGAAGTATGCAATGCAGAGTTCAGGGAGTATATATTGCAGAGTGCAGAGGTTGGTAGTAATGTAGAGTGCAGATGTAAGTAGTAATTCACAGGTCAGTAGTAATGCAGAGGTCAGTATTATTGTAGCGTGCAGGGGTAAGTAGTAATGCGGAGTTCAGAGTTCAGTTGCAATGCAGAGCATTCATATTGCAGCTCTGATCTGAGGCCTGAAAGGTGGTGAAGGGGTCAGGAGCTGGGGACACAGTGGCCTCAGTCCCGATCTACCCATCACATGCCCACAATCGCTGGGTTACTTACCTCTGCTTTAAACTACTACACTGTGAGAATATCTCCTCTGCTCTTCCATCTCACATTTTTCTTTGTGCTTACAAAATGTTCTGGTTAACTGCATAAATATTGACATCCTCTCTTCTCTCGCTATTTGTCAGGTTTCAATTATTCAAAATGGTGTCCTTGACTGCACAAAGAATAGTAAAATATATCAAAAAGGGTAAATAATTTTTTTTTTTATCAAACCAGAATCTTGGTGAAATTTACATGAAATATATATATTATTAAAAGCAAATGTGATTGGTCGTCTTTCCCCAATCCACCTAGGATTGAGCCCGGCTCCCCCCACCTCTCTTCTGTTTACACGGCTCCCTCTAAGCTCTAAACATCTGCGTGTCTCCCCCTTCTGCTTTATTACATGCCATTTGTGCTGCGCTATAAACACATTTCCATATCCAACATCAAACAATACCTGCGACCTTTCCCGCCGTTGCTCGGGAGATAATTCAGCCTCTTTGTTGTGACAAAGTAATATCCCCGGTGCCGGGTCAGCAGGACCCGCTCATCACTGCCTGGCTTCCTACATAATTATTAAAATGACTAAGATGCTTTCTCTAACAGCTGATAAACATAACATAAACAGGCCGAGCAATAAACACGTTGTTTTATCATTACACAAATAAGATTTATTATGGTGTCACCCCCCTCCAATGGATTCAAATATATCAACCCATCCGCTTAAGGTGAGAGCGTCACCTACACACAACGGCCATTTCTGGTATTTGGTTAACAGAGTCTGTATTTATTGCAATGGAAGTGACTTTAGAGAGGCACCGTGTTCTTTTTATTGTTTCTTTTCTAAAAGCAGGACAGACTTAGTGTTTGTGTAAAATGTGCAAGTGAGGTGCGCAAGGGCCCCATGGGGGCTAGGGGCCCATATATACTGTATGTGAGCCATGCAGGTAGTGGAATCTGGGGGTGTTCAGTGCCTAAAAGGTTAGTCTCAGTGCCTGCATGGGTTCGTTCTTTCTTTCTTTCCACCCCCCCTTTTCTTTCCTTCCCCCTTCTTTCTTTATTTCTTTCTTTCCTTCCCCTTTCTTTCCACCCCCCCTCCCCTTTCTTTCCTTCCTCCTTCTTTCTACTCCCTCCCCTTTCTTTCTCTCTTTCTTTCTTCCCCCCTTCCTTTCTTTCTTTACTTCCCCTTTCTTTCTTTTTTTTCTCTCTCTTTGTTTCCTTCCCCTTTCTTTCCACCCCCCCTCCTTTTCTTTCCTTCCCCTTTCTTTCTGCCCACTTTTTTTCCTTCCTCTTTATTTCTTTCCTTCCCATTTTTTCTAACCCCCACCTCCTTTCTCCCCCCTCTTCTTTTCTTTCCTTTTTTTTTGTTTCCTTCCCCCTTCTTTCTCCCCCATCCTTTCTTTCATTCTACATCAACTTCCTTTCTCTCTCTCTCTTTCTTTCTTTCTCTCTCTATTTCTTTCTTTCACTCCTTCCCCTTTCTCCCCCCCCCCCTTTTCTTCCTTCCCCTTTCTTTCTGCCCACTTTCTTTCCTTCCTCCTTCTTTCTTTCCTTCCCCCTTCTTTCTATCCCCTCCCCTTTCTTTCTCTCTTTCTTTCTGCCCTCCTTTCTTTCTTTCTTTCTTTCTTTCTTTCTTTCTTTCTTTCTTTCTTTCTTTCTTTCTTTCTTTCTTTCTTTCTTTCTTTCTTTCTTTCTTTCTTTCTTTCTTTTTCTTTCTTTCTTTCTTTCCTTCCCCTTTCTTTCAACCCCCTTTCCTTTCTTTCTTTCTCCCCCCCTTTCTTTCCTCTCTCTCTCTTTCTTTCCTTCCCCTTTCTTTCTGCCCATTTTCTTTCATTCCTCTTTATTTCTTTCCTTCCCCCTTCTTTCTCCCCCCTTTGTTTATTTTGTTCTACGCCCCTCCTTTCTTTCTTTCTTTCTTTCTTTCTTTCTTTCTTTCTTTCTTTCTTTCTTTCTTTCTTTCTTTCTTTCTTTCTTTCTTTCTTTCTTTCTTTCTCTCTCTCTTACTTTCTTTTTTTCTCTCTCTATTTCTTTCTTCTCTCCTTCCCCTTCCTCCCCCTTCCCCTTTACTTTACTTCCCTTTTCTATCTGCCTTCTGCCCACTTTCTTTCCTTCCTCTTTATTTATTTCCTTTCCCTTTCTTTCTCCCCCCTTCCTTTCTTTCCTTTTCTTTCTTTCTACCAACCCCCCCCCCCATCATTTTTTCCTCTTTCTTTCTCTCTCTCTTTCTCTGTCTCTCTCTCCCTCCCTCCCTTTCTTTCTTTCTTTCTTTCTTTCTTTCTTTCTTTCTTTCTTTCTTTCTTTCTTTCTTTCTTCTCCTCCCCCCCTCCTTTCGTTCTACCCCCCCCATCCCTTTCTTATTTTCTGTGTTCCCCCCCCCCCTCCTTTCGTTTCCTTCCTTTCTTCCCTTCCTCCTTACCTACCTTTCCTTTCCTTTCTTACTTCATTTCCCTTCCTTCCTTCTCTCTTTCTTTTTCCTCCCACCTCCCTGTCCTTTTTTTTTTTTTCCTTCCTTATCCGAATTTTGGTCGGAAAAAGATATGACGGCTTTTCCGACGGGATTCCGCTCAAGCTTGCCTTGCATACACACAGTCACACAAAAGTTCGCTGAACTTTCGACCGTTAAGAACGCGGTGATGTACAACATTATGACGAGCCGAGAAAATGGAGTTCAATGCTTCCTAGCATGCGTCAAATTGTTTTCGAGCAAGGGTAGGAATTTTGCGCATCGGAATTGCTACAGACAATCGCATTTTCGGATAGGAACTTTTTCCGATATTTCCATATCGTGTGTATGTGGCATTATTCTTTCTTTCCTCCCTCCCCTTCCAAACAGGGACACAAACCACAGTAATGCCCCGGTGTGCTGGCCATTTTTGTTTATGGATTTGTACATTGTCTCTGTTGGTTGTGCAACTCTCTTTGGTATGAATATATGACAATCGATAAAAGCCTGACAGGTGTTCTAATCCCTCTCTGCTTTAAAACTTAAAGAAAATAATTACTTCAGTAGTTCTAAAGGCAGAAGGTTTTTTTTTTCTTTTTTACCTTAATGCATTCCCTGCATTAAGCTAAACTTCTTCTGCATGCAGTGCAGATGGGCTGGTCTGAGTTTTTATAAAGCTTTCTCACACAACCATCTCTCGGGTTTACAGAGAATGGTACGAAAAAGAGAAAATATCCAGTGAGCGGCAGTTGTGTGGAGGAAAATGCCTTGTTGAGGTCAGAGGAGAATGGGCAGACTGGCTCCAGATAATAGAAGGGCAACAGTAACTCAAATAACCGCTTGTTACCTCTAAGGTATGCAGAATACCATCTCTAAATGCACATTGAACCATGAACCAGATGGGCTACAGCAGCAGAAGACCACACCGGGTGCCACTCCTGTCAGTTAAGAACAGGAAACTGAGGCTACAATTGGCACAGGATCACCAAAATTGGACAATAGAAGATTGGAAAAATGTTGCCTGGTCTGATGAGTCTCGATTTCAGCTGCGACATTCAGATGGTGGGGTCAGAATTTGGTGTAAATAACATGAAAGCATGGATCCATCCTGCCTTGTATCACCGGTTCAGGCTGGTGGTGGGGGTGTAATGGTGTGGAGGATATTTTCTTGGCACACTTTGGGCCCCTTAGTACCAATTGAGCATCGATTAAACACCACGGCCTACCTGAGTATTGTTGCTGACCATGTCCATCCCTTTATGACTACAGTGTCCCCATCTTCTGATGGCTCCTTCCAGCAGGATAATGCACCATGTCACAAAGCTCCAATCATCTCACCTCTGGACAATGAGGTCCCTGTACTCCAATGGCCTCCACACTCACCACATCTCATCCAATAGAGCACCTTTGGGATTTGGTGTAATGGGAGATTGGCATGATGGATGTGCAGCTGACAAATCTGCAGCAACTGTGTGATGCTATCATGTCACTATGGAGCAAAATCTCTGAGGAACGTTTCCAACACCTTGTTGAACCTATGCCAAGAAGAATGAAGGCAGTTCTGAAGGCAAAAGGAAGTCCAACTAGCAAGGTGTACCTAATAAAGTGGCCGGTGAGTGTATATCTATCTTGATGGACCATTTGGTCTTTTTTCTTCTGTCAATCTTCTATGTTTCTGTGTTTCTATTGGTGACTTTATAACTTGGGAATACCACTCCCTTGCGATTTTCCATTGGGGTCACTAGAGGTGCAAGAATCCAGATGGAGGGGGGGGGGTTCAGCCTCCAGTTACTACCATTTTGGGTGGTGCCTCTCCTTAAGCAGCTGCATAGCAGACATATAGCTTACCCACGTTCACCGAAAGGGTAAAAAAAGAACCCCAATGTCATCGATGGTCATCACGTTTTTCGCCTTGCTGCTCCCAGCGCGCCCTCCTACTCTTAGCTTGAGTGGAATTAAACACCTGGGCTTATTAGAATGACTAAACATCCCCTCTAATTACTGAGCCGTGATGACCTCATCTGGATTTGGTCACTTGGGTATAATTAAGGATACACTTAGCAACGTGGCAATGAGGTACTTCCTTCTTCCAGCAGGAACAGAAGAAAAGCTTCATCACACATCAAGGACTTTCATTGAGTCCTTGGATCTGCGAGGAAGGTGGAGTGTGAGAAAGGCATGGCGTGCTCTTAAAGTGAAACCCACTGGGTTGAAATTTGGAGGCAGTCATGTTTTTACTGCCCCCCCCAACTGCAAGTGTAAACCTAGCTTGGATACATCTAATTATTCATATCTCACATCTGGAGGGCTGCTGGACATGCAGAAATTCTCCGTAATAGCCTGTGCCCACGTACAGCTAGCACCCGTCTCCTCCAGGTGCTGCTCATGCCACATGCCTTCTGTATACTGAACAAAAGGGGGGGGGGGGCATACTTGGCATCTCCAACATTCAGAGAACATCAATAAATACAAGATATTCTCTGATTGGACAAGGCAGAAAGGAGAAGCGGATGGCATCACAATCTCTGTCCAATAAGAGAGCTCCTTGTATTTATTGAAAAAAAAAAGAGTTGCCAATGGGTGCCAAGAGTTCTCCAAATGGGTGCCAAGAGTTCTCCAAATGAGTGCCAAGAGTTCTCCAAATGGGTGCCAAGAGTTCTCCCAATGGGTGCCAAGAGTTTTCCCAATGGGTGCCAAGAGTTTTCCCAATGGGTGCTAAGAGTTTTCCCAATGGGTGCCAAGAGTTCTCCCAATGGGTGCCAAGAGTTCTCCCAATGGGTGCCAAGAGTTCTCCCAATGGGTGCCAAGAGTTCTCCCAATGGGTGCCAAGAGTTCTCCCAATGGGTGCCAAGCGAGTGACCCCCCCCCCCAGTGTTCAGTTTACAGACGGCAAGTCGCTCCAGCAGCACCCATAGGAGGTCAATGCTGCACAGGCCACTGCAGTGAATTTCTGCATCCCCAGCAGGCCTCCGGATGTAAGATATACAGCGCTTAGCACAAGTGAGTACACCCCAACAGATTAGTCAGAAAACCTATACAGTAAAACCTTGGTTTGAGAGTAACTTGGTTTGAGAGCGTTTTGCAAGACAAGCAAAAATTTTAAATAAACTTTGACTTGATATACAAGCAATGTCTTGGTATACAAGTAGCGTCACGTCACAACTGAATATAAAAGAGAAGAGAGGAACCTCTAAGTGTAGCAATATGGTTACATTTAATGAAGGTACAACATTTAGCAACTCACATGGTTGATGATATAAATGGGCACATCTAAGTATTCAGGCATCTGAGATAACCATAGACCACATAGACCACCCTCCTTCATTAAATGTAATTATATTGCTACACTTAGAGGCGCCTCTCTTCTCTTTTATATTCTGGAGCTCCTGCTGGATTTTGCTTCTAATCTCCTTGTGGAGGCTTCCATTTGTGGATGGACATTTTATGGTTACACAACCTGGTCACATTGCTATAATATTTTTATATGGACTATAAACTGAAAGACTTATGAATAAATGGTTGTGGAAAGAATCATCCGAGTTTCCATTATTTCCTATGGGGAAATTTGCTTTGATATATGAGTGCTTTGGATTACAAGCATGTTTCCGGAAAGAATTATGCTCCCAATCCAAGGTTTTACTGTATTTTCCTTTCAGAATCAACATTTTCTATGGGACACCATACTGAATACTCCCACAAATGCCAGCCATTGATTGCAACCAAGATTTGTTCATTTGCACACACAAAAAAAGTATTTTTCCTAACAAATTTATTCAAGACCATGTTGCAAAGATGAATACACCCCAAAAGAAAGTCTAATGCCACGTACACACGATTGGGATTTTGGTCGGAAAAAGATATGACGGCTTTTCTGACGGCAAGCTTGCCTTGCATACACACGGTCACACAAAAGAAGAACGCGGTGACGTACAACACTACTACGAGCCAAGAAAATGAAGTTCAATGTTTCCGAACATGCGTCGAATTGTTTCCGAGCATGCGTAGGAATTTTGCGCGTCGGAATTACTACAGACGATCGCATTTTCGGATAGGAACTTTTTCCGACCGAAAAATTGAGAACCAGCCCTCAATCTTTTGCTGGCTGGAATTCGGCCAGCGAAAGTCCGATGGAGCATACACACGGTCGCATTTTCCGACCCAAAGCGTTCATCGGTCTTTTGCTGGCCGAATTTCCCGATCGTGTGTACGGGGCATTAGGCCGGGTTCACACTGGAACGGGCCGCGGATCGAGCAGGAGCGCTGTGTGTCCCTGTTCCCCGTTTCAGGGACGAATCAGGGCCTAATCTATGTCTGAATTCGGCCCTGAAACTGAGCCAAAGACGCAGCCGCAGCGGAGATATGTGAACTGGCTCCATAGAGAGCCGGTCACATTCTCCTGCTATGCGAATTGGGTGCGGGGAAACTCGCATCTAATTCGCATAGGTGTGAACCCGGCCTAAAGGCCCGCACACACGATCCGAAAACCAGAGGAAAAATACCGCTTTCGAAGCAATCATAGGATAAACGAATCGTTAGTACAGAGCTTTCGAGAGCCGATCACAACAGTTTATCTGATATTATCCGATCGGACAAGCACGAGATTTTTTCTCGTATGATACCAGATCGTGCGATTTTCATTTATTTAGTACAATTGTCATTCGAAAATATAATACAACACATTACATCACTTCCGATTTTTTTTTATTCTGTCCTACGAGAATTTTTGTCACTTTAATAAACTCTTCATGTTCGATATGCGACTAGCATGCAAAAAAAAAAAAAGGTACAATCTGTCGTTCGATCTTTGGATTGTGTGTACAGGGCTTCAAGAGCAAAGCTGAATTTTAGACAACAAAATCCTTATTAAAGTGGAGTTCCAACCTGAAAAAAATGTTTACATTTTCACAGTCCTCTATTAATAATAAAAAACATTTGGATAGAAAAAAATGTTTTACTTACCAGAAGTTCCCTGTTGCTAGGTGGTGGCTCCTAATCTGCCACTTCCGGCTCCGCGGCGCTCCGCATCACTTCCTCCCTCGCCTGTGCTCCTGGGAAATGTGAGACATCATTTCCCAGGAGTCAGTGGGCAGGAGTGTGATCAAAAAAATCGCGTTATTTCTCAACAGGGAATATAGCGATTTAAGGCGGGCCACAGCGCCATTTTTAATCACTTGCCGCCCGCCATATAGCAAAATGACAGCGGCAAAGTGGTTTCAATATCCTGTCCGGACGTTATATGACGTCGCCAGGATATCAACCCACTGCGCACCCCCGGGGGCGCGCATCGCGGCAATCATTGTTGCGGTGTGTCAGTCTGACGGAGGCTCTTTACCACGTGATCAGCATCTGTCAGACGCGAGTAGAGGAGAGCCGATCGGCTGCTCCTCTGACAGGGGGGGGGGGGGCTGTGCTGATTGATTATCAGCACAGCCCCCCCCCCCCCCCCCCGAGGATACCCACACTGGACCTCCAGGGATGCCACTAGGACCACCAGGGATGTCACCACCAGGTTTGCCACCCTAGACCACCAGGGATGTCAATCAGTGCCCACAATGGATGTCAATCAGTGCCCACAATGGATGCCAATCAGTGCCCAAAGTGGGCATCACTGATTGGCAGGCATTATTGTTTGGCACTGATTGGCATCCATCCACACAATCAATTAGTGTACATCAGTGCCACCTATCAGTGCCTATCCATGCCGCCTTTCAGTGCCCATCAGTGCCACCTATGTGTACCCATCAGTGCTGCCTATCAGTGCCACCTATCAGTGCCCCATCAGTGCCGCATATTAGTGCCCATCATCAGTGCCCATCAATGTCACCTCATTAGTGCCACCTCATTGGAAATTTCTCAGGTTGCCATCACAACGGGCGGCGGCGGCGGAAGTGCCCGCCTTGTTGTGATGTCAACCAAGATAACTTTGTTCCCTTTTTAACCATTTCAATACAGGACACTTATACACCTTCCTGCCCAGACCAATTTTCAGCTTTCAGCGCTCTCACACTTTGAATGACAATTGCGCGGTCATACAACACTGTACCCAGATGACATTTTTATCATTTTTTTCCCACAAATAGAGCTTTCTTTTGGTGGTATCTGATCACCTCTGGGATTTTTATTTTCTGCTAAACAAATAAAGAAAAGACCGAAAATTAAAAAAAATTTTTTCGTTTCTGTTACAAAACTTTGTAAATAAGTAAGTTTTCTCCTTCACTCATTAGCACTCATGGGGCTGCACTGACGGGCACTGATAAGGTGGCACTAATGGGCACCGATGAGGTCTTGGCCACCGTGCTGCAGCTCAGTTTCAGGGTCTTGGCAATCTTCTTATAGCCTAGGCCATCTTTATGTAGAGCAACAATTCTTTTTCAGATCCTCAGAGAGTTCTTTGCCATGAGGTGCCATGTTGAACTTCCAGTGACCAGTATGAGAGAGTGAGAGCGATAACACCAAATTTAACACACCTGCTCCCCATTCACACCTGAGACCTTGTAACACTAACGAGTCACATGACACCGGGGAGGGAAAATGTCTAATTGGGCCCAATTTGGACATTTTCACTTAGGGGTGTACTCACTTTTGTTGCCAGCGGTTTAGACATTAATGGCTGTGTGTTGAGTTATTTTGAGGGGACAGCAAATTTACACTGTTATACAAGCTGTACACTCACTACTTTACATTGTAGCAAAGTGTCATTTCTTCAGTGTTGTCACATGAAAAGATAGAATAAAATATTTACAAAAATGTGATGGGTGTACTCACTTTTGTGAGATACTGTATATGCGGTGGGCGGTCATTAAGTGGTTAAACACGTGTCCAGCAGACAGGTGATCAGAAAAGGGCGTTGCTTAACAAAGAAATCCCCTCCCATTTCATGCTGTCAGCAATGGCACCACATGGAAGAGAAACATCACAAGGCCCGAGAAAGGAAATCATTTCTTTACACAAGAAAGGTGAAGGCTACAAGAAGATCAACAAAGATTTACTTATCAGTCAGAATTCTGGAGTAAAAGTGATACAAAAAAATGTAACAAAGATGGAACTTCAACCATCTCACAGAGCTGTCCAGGCCGTCCACAGAAGTTATCACCTCGACAGGAGCGTCTTCTGATAAAAAGGGTGGAAGGAAATCGCCATGCAAAGTTCACTGCAGTTAGCTAAGAGCCCTTTCACACTGGGGCGGGGGGCGGCGTCGGCGGTAAAACGGTATGCGGCCGCTAGCGGGGCGGTTTTACCCCCCGCTAGCGGCCGAGAAAGGGTTAAATACCACCGCAAAGCGCCTCTGCAGAGGCGCTTTGCCGGCGGTATAGCCGCTACATCCCATTGATTTCAATGGGCAGGAGCGGTAAAGGAGCGGTATACACTCCGCTCCGAGGATGCTGCTGGCAGGACTTTTTTTCCCGTCTTGCCAGCGCATTGCTCCAGTGTGAAAGCCCTCGGGGCTTTCACACTGGAATGAAAGCAGCGGCACTTTCGGGTCGGTTTGCAGGCGCTATTATTAGCGCAATAGCGCCCGCAAACCGCCCCAGTGTGAAAGGGCTCTAAAGAAGTGTAAAGCCAAACTGGGGTGATTGTTTCCTGTGACACAATACGACGTACACTGCAGAGGAATGGAATGCATGGGCGTCCTCCACGAAGAAAGCCTCTCCTAAAGCCCATGCACAAAAAAGCCCGCCTAGTGTCAGGGTCCATGCTGAAAAAGAGGAAGACTATTGGGACTCTGTACTCTGGAGTGATGAGACCAAGATAAATGTTTTTGGAACTGATGGCTTCAAAACTGTATGGTGTCACAAATGTGAGGAGTACAAAGAAAAATGCATGGTGCCTACAGTGAAACATGGTGGTGGCCGTGTCCTTCTGTGGGGGGGGGGGCTGCATGAGTGCTGCTGGTGTCGGGGAGCTGCATTTCATTGATGGTATCATGAATTCACAGATGTACTGCTCTATATTGAATGAGAAGATGCTACCATCACTCCGTGTCCTTGGTCGTCATGCACTTTTCCAACATGACAATGATCCAAAACACACATCTAAGGCCACTGTTGTATTTCTGAAGAAGAACAAGGTGAAAGTTATTTGGTGGCCAAGTATGTCTCCTGATCTGAACCCAATCGGGGAACACCTATGGGGAATTCTGAAGAGGCAAGTTGAGCATCACTCTCCATCCAGCATCCAGGCTCTAAAAGAGGTCGTGCTTGAAGAATGGAAAAAGATAGATGTTGCAATATGTCGCCAACTTGTTCATTCCATGCCTAGAAGACTTGGTGCTGTCCTTAAGCCACATACACACTATTTGATTTTCCGACGGGAAATGTGTGATGACAGGCTGTTGGCAGAAAATCCGACCGTTTGTATGCTCCATCGGACAATTGTTGTCGGATTTTCCGCGGACAAATGTTGGATGGCAGGCTTTAAAATTTTCCGCGGACAAATGTCTGTTGTCTGCTGAAGCAGCCGTCCCGCTCGCGCTGTGTTTGGCCAGCGTGCGTTCCACCGCCTGGAGATGCAGAAACCGGAAACCGGAAGTAGCCAGAAGTAAAAACGTGACCGGGATGCGACTGGACGTACGTTTCGTCGTATTTACATCGTCAAACGAACCGTATGTCGAGGCGCATCCCGGTCACGTTTTTACTTCCGGCTACTTCCGGTTTCTGCATCTCCAGGCGGTGGAACGCACGTTGGCCAAACACAGCGCGAGCGGGATGGCTGCTTCACAATCTACCTGGTATTACATGTGGTTTCCCTTCAGTGCCGAGGCAAGGCACTTTTTAAAGTGAGAGGTTGTTTGGCTTGCTGTTTTTACTTGTATCTTTAAATAAAACGGAATTATGCTATGGTCCTGTTTTTTTTCCATTTTTTACTGAGCAATCTTGAAATGGAGTGATTCCCCAGGCTTATCCCATTAGTGTCCACCAGTACAGGTGACAGTACCTAAATCTGTCAAAGCTTCACCTGACCTGTCTTTTTAACTAAAGGGGTCATGATGATTTGGTAAGTAGGCTACTTACCCTTATCCACCGGGTGTCATTTGTATTCCATGATCGTTTCCAGTGGTGACAATGTAAAGAGCTAAATTGCTTCAAATCTTTTATGGACGCTTTTATTCAATCCACTTGGACATTTGTTATCACTTTGCACTTTATGTGTTTTCCGGATTAATTTGAAATAAGATACCAGTGATGTATATGTATTACTAAGCATTTTTGCACTTTATTTGTCACGTTATTTAAATATTGTGTACACATCTTTTATGTTGTTTAAAGCGCCCTCTTATATCATACAACCCACATTTCACAAAGTTAGCACCTTACACTTTGAGGGGAGCAGCTCATATATTGCTTAATTTAGCCATAGCGCGGGGTTCTCCTCATTGCCCCTTATATCAACTGTTCCCAGCAGAGTGCCCCCTTACATCAACTGTCCCCAGCAGAGTCCCCTCTTACTTCAACTGTTCCTATGAGAGTACTTCATTACATCAATTGCCCCTTAAGGCTCCTCCCTTACATCAAGTGTACCCATCAGAATACCTTCTTATAACAACTGGCCCAATCAGACTGGCTCACGGATCAGTGGATGTACTCTCAGAGACCTGGGGGGATGCATCTAAATTCTGGGGGGGGGGGGACCTTAGCCCCACTCCCTCCCTCCCCAAATGAGGGGCTTCTGTGTATTGTGGTTGGCTGCGTCAGAAAAATACTGCGTATCCATTAAAATCGGAATTGTCTGCTTTATTGCAATGCACATTAGCATGCAAAATACATACTTGCAGTAATTCAGGAAAAGGCGTTGGAAGAGTGACCGGGCACCTAATGATTTGTATTGGCATTGCTTGATAATATCCTAGAAAATAAAATAAAGAAAATACGGTAATGTGTGTGTGTGGCCAGCTTTAGGCAACCCAGCTTCGTAGAAAGCGTTCGCTGCCCCTGCTGCCTCTGTATCCGGCGCCCCGGCGCTCCCAGAGCTCTGCTGCTATAATTCAAACCTGACCAGCTGCCCCGTTAGTTCCCTCGCAGTTCAGAATGCCAATGTCTCGCCTCTTTCACATCACTATCCGCTGCCTGGTATTAGTCTGCTCCTGCATAATCTTTATTGACTTTGGTGCAGCAGTCTATTGATTTTAAAATTCTTTTACTGCCTTATGACTGAGCGGCTGGCAGGGCTCCCAGCTACCTTTAAACAGAGCAATCTATCTGCCCAATCAGCTTCCCCCGTGCGCCGATGGAAGAATTGCAGACAATCCCGGCACTCGAGGCGAGGGCAAACGTTTTTCTTTGAAAGCAAAACTCTCTTTTTGAATCATGATGTCACTTCAGCGAGACTTTTGTGTTGCCAATTTCTTTCTAGTAGGATGGAAATGGGATATAAATCATTCCTGAGGCCTCTTTCAGATGGGTGGCGGATCTCGACGAGCGCCACACAGCCTTCGGATCTGAAAGGGTTTAGTAAGCCTAAATGCTTATTTTTGCATTTGCTGGATAAGCATTACTGTTTGTGCAATATTTGGGCTAGGGTAGACCCCGCAAGGCTATTGGCTAATGTTGCTTCCCAATGCAGGAACATCTACACCCCCCCTCCATCCCATCATCACCATCAATGACAGCTGAACAGAATAACGTCCAAACTGTTGCTAAAGGTTTATTCACGGTGCAGTTTTCACCCTTACCACCACAGACACACTTGTATAAAAAGGGATCTATAATAAAGGAAATATGTAGGTCACCATTGACCCCACCTAAAAAAATGGTTGTTTTGTTGTCAGGCTAATCCATGGACTTTGATATTTTCTAAATTACTACCAAGAACATCAATGTAGGATGGGAGTTCTTGCTTAATTTTAATTTCACTTGCTGCCGGCTTGTTCCAGGTCATTTGAGCCAAATAGGGCATTAGGAAAACTAACAAGACCCCCTGCCCCATTAATACAAAGTTATTAACCCATCAACAACCTTCTACTAAACCATCTTCCATAGGCCTGGTAGACCCGGTAGGTCTGGATCTCAGGTCTTTTTGTAAACCTGGTAGATGCGAATCTCAGGTCTCTTTGTAAACCTGGTAGATGCAGACCTCAGGTCTCTTTGTAAACCTGGTAGATGCGGATCTCAAGTCTCTTTGGAAACTAGGTTGACCTGGATCTCAGGTCTCTTAATAAATCTGGTAGACCCAGATCTCAGGTACCTTTGTAAACCTGCAAGACCCAGGTCTCAGGTCTCTAGGTAAACCTGATAGACCTGGATCTTAGATCTATTTGTAAACCTGGTAGACCTGGATCTGCGGTCTCTTTGTAAACTAGGTAGACATGGTTCTCAGGTCTCTTTGTGAACTGAGTAGACCTGGATCTCAGGTCTCTTAATAAATCTGGTAGACCCAGATCTCAGGTACCTTTGTAAACCTGCAAGACCCAGGTCTCAGGTCTCTAGGTAAACCTGATAGACCTGGATCTTAGATCTATTTGTAAACCTGGTAGACCTGGATCTGCGGTCTCTTTGTAAACTAGGTAGACATGGTTCTCAGGTCTCTTTGTAAACTGAGTAGACCTGGATCTCAGGTCTCTTTTTAAACTGGGTAGACCTGGATCTCAGGTCTTTTTGTAAACCAGGTAGACCCGGATCTCAGGTCTCTTTGTAAACCTGGTAGACCCAGATCTAAGGTCTCTTGTTAAACCTGGTAGACCCAGACCTAAGGTCTCTTTATAAACCCTGTAGACCCCGATCTCAGGTATCTTTGTAAACCAGTTTTGAGGTTTGCAACACCTTGGAATTCTGCAATAGTAAGAATGAGAGAGTCCGGAGAGGTGGAAGTTTTTGGAGTCAGGTTTCCAGTGCCACAAACAGGTAAAGTTATATTGTTCCACTTTATGTCCCGAAAAATAAAGCACTGCAAATACCTAACTGCCACTTACCTGGAAACATAATTTTGACCCTAAATTAATACCCCAAAGTGCACATAGACCTTAGTTGAATTCCATTTGGTTTGCTGAAGCATTGTGTATCATAAACAACTGCCATAATTTTTTTTTTTTAATATAAAACTTGTTACTGGCTGGATCACCAGGTGAAAATAAAGGGGAAAAAAGCCTATAAAAGAAAACTAATGTAGCTACCACATCTAAGGATTGGTAAACTGCAAAATAATAAAGTTGTGTTTTTGGGTTTAATACTGCTTTAAGAAAGGGCACTCTAAACTAACACCTGTTGCACCAGCAAGTGCTCTAAACACACAATCATAGAGTCCAACAATGAGCTATTGTTCATTGATTCACTGATCCTGATCATATCTGACTTTTCACACAATAAGCATTCAAACCCTAGTGGTGATCTCACTTCAGATTCCCTAAACCAGTCTTTCTCAACCTTTTTTACCCCAGGGGAGACCCTAAAATAATACTCAGGTCTTGGGGAACGCTTGCTAAAACCAATTCATTATGGATCAATGGGAAAGATGCCCCTTACATTGTTGGTCAGTAGAAAGACTGCAAACTTTACAGTGTTGGCCATAATACCACCCTTACAGACAGCTAAATAAATAATTGATTTTATGCTTCTGGCTTTGCCAGCTGGTGTTGGCCCTGGAACTGTGCAGGCACCATCAAAAGGGGGGACCAATCAGCCTCAACCCAAGGAAACCCTGTTAACCTCTGGAGGAGGCCTAGGGTTCCCTAGGACCATGGTTGCGAATGGCTGCCCTAAACCATTTTAGTGTACTTAAGCCATAGGGAAGGAAAAGATCTATGGGGCCCTGTTTATAGACCTTTCTATTGTCATGTATTGAACCAATAAATCATTGTCTGACTCTGCAATTATATATAGATTACTCAGTTTGGGTGGCCTCTATTTTTGAGGGGCTCTCAGTGAAATAAGAACCGCCAAACCCAAGCCATTTGGCTCTACTAAGGGATTTATTCCTATCGGAAGAGGATCCATATCCATTTCCGCAACCCCACTTCATCTTGGATTTCTAAATTAATTCCCGATGCTAAAGTAACCCTTTCTTCTGTATACGTCCATAATCTGCAGTGGGAGCAGCCACACCTTATCCTCCCAGACCCTGCAACAATACATACAAGCATTGGCCAGCAAATAGGATAGGGAGTCTTGCTGGCCAACAGGAAGGTAGAGCAGTGAGAAGAAGAAGGCTATGTATTGAAAAAAGATGTTGTGGTGAATATTTTCATAAAAAAAGATGTTGGTTGTTGGGCACCCTAAAGATAAAGTAAATTATGCTAAATCCAGACCAAATTTATTGGATTTGGGTGGCCAAATCTGGATCTTAATTTCAGTATTAATGTTGGTGTTTCAAGTCTCCAAAATAAATCTGGGAGAAAGAGTCCAAAAGCTATTTTTGCATTATATCTACTTCTGCTGATGCCCGAGCACCCTTAGCTTGGCTATCAATGCTAAGATCCCTTGCAGAGACCTTAGATCCGGGTCTACCGGGTTTACAAAGGAACCTGAAATCTGGATCTACCATGTTTACAAAGAGACCTGAGGTTCAAGTCCCTCTATCTTAGTGTCCCTGGTAGAATTTTTACAGGAAGTGGCTCCAGCTGTCCCCATCATCTCATCAGGGCTTCCGAAACCATTCTGCACAATCATTTTCATTTCTGTAATACACACTTTTTTGGGGCTCAGTTTGGATTTTCATTGATCTCAGTGGGACTTCCAGTTCAGAAAAGTTGAATTTCATAGGATTAGATGCAATTAAAAAGTTTGGCAAAACTACAAGTGGTTGAACTTTTCAGAAGTTTGCTCATGGACCCTAGGCCACCTTACAACCTAAGGTGAGTGCCGCAAACCTTAATGGGGGGCCTGAGATAATAAGCCAGCCTCTCTTACTGTTCCAGTCCAAGCATGCCTGGGCAGTGGGGCAGAGAGTGCGGGGACAAAGGAGTGGCTCAATTATCGGTGGATGGCAGTGCCACTGATATCAATGGAGTTCATGAGTGCTGTCATCCCATGGTGACAGAAGATGCAGGACGCCAATAAGAAAAGAAACAGAACAAGCCAAGGTCAGCGTGTGGGTAGGTGCAGTGTGATGTGGCAAAGGGGAACACACAGAGTCCAGGTGCAGCACCAGAAATATATTGTAACAAGAGTCCAGCAATACAAACAGGCCCAGCATAAAGGCAACCCAACCGGAAGCACTCACAAGTCAAAACAGCAAAACCATAGTAGAGCGGTGGACCAGAGGTGCCAACGTCTGTCTCGAGGGGTGGAGTGCAGCCTGGCCAGTATGCACCCAAACGGGAAGGCTTCCTGGAAGAATGGAGTGTTCCTTCACTTTCCTTACTCCTCTGGAGCCATTCCCTAATGCTAAGCACTGTCCCTGCCAGACGGGTGACCTGTCCCTACTCTAACTACTCGTGAAATGCGTGCCAAACCTGGGAGCCAGGGACTTAAATAGATACTGACTGGCCAAAGATGGCCACCAAAATCACATGGGGTGCCAGTATCCAATCGGATAACTGCCTCCCTGTGACCGAGGGAACCATAAAGAAACTGGGTTCCTCTGGACTTCCTCCTCAACCTGCATTGCCGCTGCAGACAAGCTCCACCTGCAGTGGAGAAAATAGACTGCACCTGCCGAAAAGCGGGGGGGAGGGGGAGGATTGATACCCATGCAGTAGGCGGGAATGGAGTCAAAGACAAGCTGGACCAGCAACTTTCAGACAAAGTAGAAGGCAACAATCATAACTAGGAAACAAGTTGGAGTCATTACAGAAGCAGTTAAGCAGGAAGAGGAGAACCACAGAAGGAGTTAGGCAACAAGTCCGGTCAGTAATGGAGATCAGAAGCAGAACCACGACTAACAGAAGTACAACTGAAGATCTCCCAGCACTGGGGTCTTGCAGGTCGCAGCATTAAAATCAAAAACAAGCATTTTTTTTATTGCAGCTTACAAATTCTTGGAGGTGATGGCTGCATTAGTTTTCTTTTAGTCAGTGCTGATAGTGGAATCAAGTGTTTTTCTGTCCTGCAACCTCTGGTTGCAGGAAAGAAAATCGCATCATCTATGGCCTGCTATACACTCACAGTATGTCCTCAGTCTTCCAAGATGCTGGGCGTCATTCTAACTTGGAAGACTGAGGACATCTAGTGGTCAAATTAAATCACTGCAAGGCACATCACCATAGAGGAGGTGAATATTATGGCCAGGGCTGCTTTTTGTCTATGGCTGTAGCACCATTTAAAAAATACCAAAAAGGTCAACTTTAAATAGGCCAATTGGTGCCATTTTTCGCAATGGGTGTGCAAGCGTGCCAGCGTACACGCTGCACAGATATGAAACCAAGCACACTTCTGTGGGAAGAACCAAGCTTTTATTATTATTATCATTACGATTTGTACTATTATCATTATTATACAGAATTTATATAGCACCAACACAGAGGCATAACTGGAACCTTCAGGGCCCCAGTTCAAGAAACCATGAGGGGCTCCCCTGACCCCCCGGCCATGGTCCTCCGAGCCCTGAGCCATTCCCTCCAAGCCCGGGGGGGCCCTTCTCACTGATTCCAGGACTCTTTATTCCCGTTGCAGGGCCCTTCATTACGGTCCCATGGCAGGACCCTTCCTGTCATCTGGGGGCCTCCCCAGACCTCCAAGCGCGACCTTTGCAACCCTGGTCGCCACTGATGTCAGTCCCTTTTTTTTTTTTTTTCTTATAATTTTTATGATCATTATTTTTTACTATTTTATTTTTTATTTTTTTACAGCAAGGACAAGTAACCTGGATAGGAGGGACGATGGAGGCGGCATACAGAGGAACCAATGCCCTCCATGTTCCTCCTGCAGCCTCTGAATGCCTGCGGGAGGGGCAGGAGAAAAGCAGGCTTCGTGCGGCTGCAGGAGGAAAATGGGGGGCAGCGGCCCCTCTATATGCCACTCCTGCCACCCCTCCTATCCAGGTGTAAAGCTGAGTGTGACTGGGGAGCCGCATGGGCCCCCTGGAGCATGGGGCCTGTTCTCAATTAAGACCCCTGTAGTTACGTACCTGCACCAATACTTTGCATGTGCCGGCACAAGGTGGGCTGGCTTGATCTTCCTAATAGGCAGCCTATGGGTTACCTTAAAGCACTGGATTTGGGGGCTAATGATCTTTGAGTTGAGATTTAAACGAAATAATAAAAACGTGTATTTTAGCACCGAGCAGAACCTGAGAGATGATGCAGGAAAAAAAAAAAAAACTGGAATTTCTGTTTATTTCTCAGGATTCTAAAGTTTTTTTTAAGAAGTGGCTTTGTGCTCATCCCACAGGAGCAAACTCTTCGATCGCAGGAGCTGAAGAGAGAACAGACTTTTGAAGCAAAGGAATGAACACCAAAAAAAAAAAAAAATGGATGAATATATCAGATGTCTACAGGAATCAGGTACAACTAAGCTCACACCCGCATCCAGTCTCTTTAAAAGTTTCAAATGCAAGGGCGGGGATGATATATGTGGATGAATATTGTATGTCTATTGGATATTTGCTTATTTCAACAGTCATTAAAATAGACCTAGCATCAGATATATTTTTCCATGTTAGTTGCATGCATGGTATTTATCACCTCTCACTAGGCTTGCCACCTGCCCGGGATTCACCCTGACAGTCCGGGTTTTGAACCATGTGTCCAGGTTTCCGTGCTTCCCAACTGTCCCTGATTTCGAGGGACTGTCCCTGATTTGGAGCAACGTCCCTCATTCCTCTTCATTTGTCCCTCATTTTGGTCTGATCCATATAGTTGTATATAAAATGCACTTTTTATCTTTCAAAAAGTGTTTCCCAGTGCTAAACCTTTCATCCAATTTCTAAATTGCTGCATTTGTAAATTTTAAAAGCCAATAGAAAGGAATAGTAGTGGTAAAAAAAAGCACTTGTGGATTTAGTTAACCTTTTTTTTTGGGTTGATTCTCCTTTAAGGGGGTGTGGCAGGGGGCGTGTCCTATGCCTACATACATTTGCTAGTAGGTGTCCCTCATTCCCATCTCAAAATGTTGGGAGGTATGGGTTTCAGACTGTCTGAAACCTGGACACATTACTCAGACCAGACTTCAACCTCCCCCCAACTTAAGCGTGCCTGGGCACATCCTATTCACCCAGTGTGGCGCAGATTCCTCCTGTTGCACACACCAATGCTCCCCATTAACCAAGTCCTACAACCACCAAGTGCATGGCCCCCCTCCCTTCTCTTTCCTGCCCCTGAGCAAGTGAGTACACTAGATTAAGGGGGCTTAGATGTAAGGGGTGCTCTGCAGACCCTGATTTAAGGTGCTATGTTGGAAACTCTGATGTAAGTGGGGGCTTTGGTGAGCAGGGCTGGTGCAAGGATTTTTGACACCCTAGGCGAAATCTAATTTTGCCCCCCCCCATGGCTACGCCCCTGACTCCACCCCTTTGCCCTGCCCATGTCACAGGAGCCTGCGCTATACAGGAAGCATCGGCTCTGCTTCCTCTAGTGCCGGCTCTGTTCTTCACACTGATGCTCAGGGATGGTGAGTTGGGAACCCGCAATCTGGGCTTTTTGACCCGCCATCCTAGAGCAGGAGGTGGCGAGCCACATCAGAGGGCCAGCAGTTGGGCACCCCTGCTGTAAGGGATGCATATGTGTAAGGCAGAGCTGGCTGTACTGGGATGATCACCAGAGAGTCTCCGAGAGAGACAGATAGGTCACTGATGATCATAGAGGTGCGCAGCGGCAGGGGATGCTTGCTTCCGTTCTGTTGGGAGACTCGGGACATGTCCTCCAGTCTCCAGTGTTGTGCCTCTAATTACACTATCGGTCAGACGGAGCGGCTGCCTGAGACTGGGGAAAGGGGCTAATCAATATGTCATTTACTGGCCCCTTCCTTTTCTAAATGAACACAGTGAACACCCTCACTCACTGTGTTCAATCAGAACCGAAGCATAATAAACAGTGTTTACTATGCTTCGGTTTGTGAGTGAACAGGAAACTGCTCAACACAGAGCACTTCCCATTCATTCCCTGTCCAGTGCAGCTGAGGCTGCAGAGAAAGGCATGTGTGTCTGATGACTGGGTCACACTGAACGCGCCAAAAGCGACAAGGGGTAAAATTCTTGCCGCAGATGGGAAGGAAAGCATTGTGGTCGCTGCATGGGTACACCCCCGGATGCTGCATCTGCAGCTACAGGGGGAGCAGTGGGTAGGGCTGCCACCTTTTCTTCAGTGGGTAGGGCTGCCACCTTTTCTTCAGTGGGTAGGGCTGCCACCTTTTCTTCAGTGGGTAGGGCTGCCACCTTTTCTTCCAGCCAAACCTGAACACTTTAGCTACACATGGCAATTTTTTTTGTTTTTTTGTCAACTGTGGTGTAGGGAGCGCAGTGAACTGTGGTGTAAAAAGGGAAACTCTGATGTAAGTGGGGTATCCAAAGCCCCTAGGGGACAGGGGAGCACACAGGGGGCCCAGGCAACAGAAATAAGAGTAACCTAGATAGGAGGGGCAACATATACAGTAGCAGATCCCCTCCATATTCCTCTTGCAGCCGCTGAAAGCAGGCAGGAGAGAGAGGAGGAGAAGCTGGCTTTCAGCAGCTGCAGGAGGAAAATGGAGGGGACCAGTTCCATTATATTCATCCCTCCTGTCCAAGTCTATGTGACAGGGAGGACGTATTGGTTCCCCGGAGCATGGGCAGGGTCGCCATTGCAACCCCTGGGACCCCTGAAGCTATGCCAGTGGTGTTCGGGTTTCAGTGGGTTCGAAACCTGGACAGTGGACACATGATTAAAATCCTGGGCTGTCCGGGGGAATCCCAGATGGGTTGCAACCAGTGGCGGCTGGTGCTCAATTTTTTTTTTTTTTTTGGGGGGGGGGGGGACTTGGACCTGGCCCAACCGAGCCCACCGTTTTTAAAGTCAATTAGAGTCTCAGCCTCTAATCATGCGCTAAAAAAAACAAAAAACATTGAAATACATGCGTCCGGTGCCCTGCAAGGGAGATTAGGGGCCCTGCACCCCTTATGAGCGGCTGCAACTGGTGGCAACGCTAGCGGTAAGGTTTTGGGGTAAAAAAATAAAACTGTGGGGTTTGACCCGCTCAACTGCTAGTATTAACAAGCCCTTGGTCCCCCATCAGGAGCCCATGTGACAAGGTGACAACACTGGAGAACAATTAGGAGACAGGGACATAGCGTTGTCAGCCTTTAACAGGAAGTGCCTGAACAAGGACTTTCAAGGCAGGAGCATTATATATATATTTTTTCAATTAAATGAATTTGAAATAATGGAAAATAATTTTTGAAATTACATAGTTACATAGTAGGTGAGGTTGAAAAAAGACACAAGTCCATCAAGTCCAACCCATGTGTGTGATTATATGTCAGCATTACATTATATATCCCTGTATGTTGCGGTCGTTCAGGTGCTTATCTAATAGTTTCTTGAAACTATCGATGCTCTCCGCTGAGACCACCGCCTGTGGAAGGGAATTCCACATCCTTGCCGCTCTTACAGTAAAGAACCCTCTACGTAGTTTAAGGTTAAACCTCTTTTTCTTCTAATTTTAATGAGTGGCCATGAGTCTTGTTAAACTCCCGTCTGCGAAAAAGTTTTCTCCCTATTGTGGGGTCACCAGTACGGTATTTGTATATTGAAATCATATCCCCTCTCAAGCGTCTCTTCTCCAGAGAGAATAAGTTCAGAGCTCACAACCTTTCCTCATAACTAAGATCCTCCAGACCCTTTATTAGCTTTGTTGCCCTTCTTTGTACTCGCTCCATTTCCACCACATCGTTCCTGAGGACTGGTGCCCAGAACTGGACAGCATACTCCAGGTGCGGCCGGACCAGAGTCTTGTAGAGCGGGAGAATTATCGTTTTATCTCTGGAGTTGATCCCCTTTTTAATGCCAATATTCTGTTTGCTTTGTTAGCAGCAGCTTGGCATTGCTGAGCCTAATATCTACTAGGACCCCCAGGTCCTTTTCCATCCTAGATTCTCCCAGAGGTTCTTCCCCCAGTGTATAGATTGCATTCATATTTTTGCCACCCAAATGCAATAATTTACATTTTTCTCCATTGAACCTCATTTGCCATGTAGTTGCCACCCCATTTGTTTGTTCAGATCTTTTTGCAAGATTTCCACATCCTGCGGAGAAGTTATTGCCCTGCTTAGCTTAGTATCGTCTGCAAATACAGAGATTGAACTGTTTATCCCATCCTCCAGGTTGTTTATGAACAAATTAAATAGGATTGGTCCCAGCACAGAACCCTGGGGAACCCCACTACCCACCCCTGACCATTCCGAGTACTCCCCATTTATCACCACCCTCTGAACACGCCCTTGTAGCCAGTTTTCAATCCATGTACTCACCCTATGGTCCATGCCAACGGACCTTATTTTGTAGTCAACATATTTAAAGCTTAAAAGAGATTTTAGCAGGTTTTCATGTGCTTTAAGATCATTTATTTTCGGAATAAAGTTGAAATTTCTACCCTTCAGTCCTCTACAGGCCTATCTACATCTACATTTCCATCTCCCCCCCATCCACCCCAACACCCCCCCATAACAAAGCCTAACGACCCTCCGTTCTGCGCAGACAATTCCATTTCTAGCTCGATGCAGATTTAACAGCACTGCAGTAAAATTCTCCGGGATGTGCTATTTATTTTAATCAAAGATTGGGAATAGTTTGAAGGCAGCCACTTCTGAATAACCATTAAACGGCGAGGAATTCAAATCAATAATCTAATATTTTACTAAGAAGCAGAAGGCAGTGTCATTGATTTGCTAACCAAGGCAACTCGCATTACAAAATACACTATTGCAAAAGCAACCACAATATGACCTTATTTCTGTCTGTGCACGGCTTGCTAATAATTGGCTGGACAGCAATGGCAATTCACGGGTATAAAAGGGGGGGGGGGTTGCAGGGTTGGGGGTTATTTGCTGCGCTATGAAGGGGCTAATTCAATACACAGATAAAAAGAGTTGGGCCGCATGACCCGATACAGGTCTTTAGTATAAAACTGACATACAGTTGTGTCATTGCAGACCTAAATCTGAAAATGCTAATCATTTGGCTCTCATGCCGACACTTTGACTTCCATACTTTCGTAGTCATTGACATGGAATAAGCTTGCAGGTCAGGAAAGTCAAAGAAAAGTCAGAGGTCCTGAGCTGTATACTTGGAGAGTATTGAAGCTGCTGGATCAGCATGACAGCAAGGCTATTGGCATTTTCAAAAGGAGAGATTAGCAGTGACATCCTCCTGTTCCTGTGACGGCTCAAAAATGTTACATTTTCTATCGCTTTCTGTACTGGAGACAATGGTCAGCAGCAGTCCTGGTCAGGGCTGCTGCTGGAAATCATGGGGCCCTGTACAGCCTTCCTGATAGGGCCCCCCCCAACTCCGTCTGCACCCCCCGAGGTGCAGTGGAAAATCGGCACTGACTTTATCCACCTACGCCCCGAAAATGAAAAAAAAAAGTCCCTTCTCTTCTCCCACCTTCCGGGCCCCTCTGTTGACGTGATGAGGCCAAGGGAAATGTATTTTAAGCCCTGGTAAGAAGCCGGGGGTGTGGTCTAGTAACATTAAATGTATTAATTGAGGCAGAAATGAACAATAAAGTGCCCCCCCCCCCCCGTTTAGCTGATGAGGCCTGGGCCCAGTACAACAGGACCTGCTGTACTGCCTTATCAGCGGCCCTGGTCCCAAGACAAGGTCATGTACAGCTCCAGGCGAAAATACGCAAAAAAGTTTACCCCGTCCCTTCCCCAAGCATTATGTGTTAGCAAACACCCCCCCCCCCAAAAAAAAAAAGAAATCAACTACTAATCTACAATCTGACCCCCTAAGTATACATTCCCTTTGCAAGTCAAACCCCCCCCCCCCCCCAAACAAATTTACCCTCCTCCTAGTACAAAATCCTCCCTGTCAGCACAATTTTTTGACCCCCCCTTCCCAGATCAAATCCTCTTCCTCCCCAAATCTCTCCTTCTTCACCCTTTTCCAGCTCTCAAAGACTTACCAGCAGGATAAGCCCCCCAGCTATGCACAGCTGGGACCTCGATGAGACAGGCAGGATCTTCAGCTGGGCTGCCAGGCTGGGAACCTCTCCTTCTGGGGAAAAACACTGCTCTCTGAGGCTCCAAACTATTTATACACTCTCCAGCCACCATCTGGGCACACCTCCCCAGGAATTGGCTGGAGCTGCATAAATATTCAGGCAGCTCATTTGACTCTCTCACACACTACACTAAGGGAAAGCAATCAAACTCGCAGCTTGCAGAGCCCAGAGCAGTCCAAAGTAGTCACATGCTGCTCTGCTGATTACAGGAAAGCCACAGACCTAAATTTGCCTAAACCAAATCTAGTAGCCTAGCTAGGAAGGTGTTACAGTAGCAAGAATAGGATGCTGATTTTAGGAAAGAGTGAAAGAGATTGGAATGTTTCCCCTAACCCACCACACTGTTCTTACCAAAGTTTCTTTATCCTTACGACATAGATAGAGCACACTAAACCACATTTTGGTCCTGGATCCAGGAACACTGATAATCTGCCCACAGTGTATAATTTCATCCAACTACTTCCTGCGTGGGCATGCCCAAATCATGCACACTTTATTGGCTGGTCCCACTTTAACCCCACTTCTAAATATGTGAGGACCACCTATTCATGGCCCCCCATCCCCAAAATGAATGCCCTTATGAGTTAACGCTTGTACAGTAAGTCAAATAAGGTTGATGCTTTAATCCCAGGCATGGCGCAGGACACAGTATCAACGGGAGAGATGACCAACATGTGGGACTGTCCCAGCCAGTCCGGGACAGTTGACATCTATTTTAAGAATATTACACTGACACTCAGCTTTAAAAACCAGTCCCACTTCCACCCCACATCTAAATATATGAGGTCTACCCACTCATGGCCCTGGTCCCCAAAATCAATGCCTTTATGAGTTTCTGTTTGTGCAGTAACTTAAATAAGATTGATTCTTTGATCTCAGGACATAGTCTACCACACAGCATCAACGGGACAGAGCACCAAGAGGTGGGACTGTCCCAGCCAATCAGGGACAGTTGACATCTATTGGAGAGTGTTACACTGCCTCTCAGCTATCGCTTCTGCATAAAGTGGTCCCACTTCCATCCCACTTGTAAATATGTGAGGACTACCCACTCATGACCCTGGTACCCAAAACCAATGCCTTTATGAGGTTCTGTTTCTTCAGTAACTCAAATAACATTGATGCTTTGATCCCAGGACAGGACACAGCCTGAAAGGGACAGAGGGCCAAGATTTGAGACTGTCCCAGCCAATCAGGGACAGTTGACATCTATTGGAGAGTATTACACTGACTCTCAGCTTTCACTTCTGGAGAAAATGGTCCCACTTCCATCCCACTTGTAATTACACTATATTACCAAAAGTACTGGGACACCTGCCTTTACATGCACATGAACATTAATGGCATCCCAATCTTAGTCCCTAGGGTTCAATATTGAGTTGGCCCGCCCTTTGCAGCTATAACAACTTCAACTCTTCTGGGAAGGCTGTCCACAAGGTTTAGGAGTGTGTCTATGGGAATGTTTGACCATTCTTCCAGAAGCGTATTTGTGAGGTCAGGCACTGATGTTGGACGAGAAGACCTGGCTCGCAGTCTCCACTCTAATTCATCCAAAAGGTGTTCTATCGGGTGGAGGTCAGGACTCTGTGCAGGCCAGTCAAGTTCTTCCACCCCAAACTCGCTCATCCATGTCTTTATGGACCTTGCTTTGTGCACTGCTCCAAATCATTTGGTGGAGGGGATTATGGTGTGGGGTTGGGTTTGGCCCCTTAGTTACAGTTAAGGGACCTCTTAAGGCGTCAACATACCATTTCATGCTCCCAACTTTGGGATGGTCCCTTCCTATTCCAACATAACTGCACACCAGTGCACAAAGCAAGGTCCATAAAGACATGGATGAGCGAGTTTGGGGTGGAGGAACTTGACTGGCCTGCACCTTGATAGTCCTGACCTCAACCCGATAGTACACGTTTGGTATGAATTAGTACGGAGACTGCGAGGCAGGCCTTCTCGTCCAACACCTGTGCCTGACCTCACAAATGCTCTTTTGGAAGAATGGTTAAACATTCCCAAAGACACACTCCTAAACCTTGTGGATAGCCTTTCCAGAAGAGTTGAAGCTGTTATAGCTGCAAAGGGTGGGCCAACTCAATAGGGAACCCTACGGACTAAATCGGGATGCCATTAAAGTTCATGTGCATGTAAAGGCAGGTGTCCCAATACTTTTGGCAATATAGTATATGTAAGGACTACCAGGGACAGAGGACCAAGATGTGGTACT
Organism: Aquarana catesbeiana; assembly: GCF_042186555.1. NCBI lineage: Eukaryota > Metazoa > Chordata > Amphibia > Anura > Ranidae > Aquarana > Aquarana catesbeiana. Next base: position 268,630,313 of record NC_133334.1, on the reverse strand, counting down.
GTCCCAGCCAATTCGGGACAGTTGGCATCTGTTTGAGAGTATTACACAGCATCAACAGGACAGAGGTCCAAGATGTGGGACTGTCCTGGCCAATCCGGGACAGTTGGCATCTGCTGGAGAGTATTACACAGCATCAACAGGACAGAGGACCAAGATGTGGGACTGTCCTGGCCAATCTGGGACAGTTGCCATCTATTTGAGAGTATTACGCAGCATCAACAGGACAGAGGACCAAGATGTGGGATTGTCCTGGCCAATCTGGGACAGTTGGCATCGGTTGGAGAGTGTTGCACAGCATCAACGGGACAGAGTACCAAGATGAGGGACTGTCCTGGCCAATCTGGGACAATTGGCATCTGCTGGAGAGTGTTACACAGCATCAACCGGATGGAGGACCAAGATGTGGGACTGTCCTGGCCAATCTGGGACAGTTGGCATCTATTTGAGAGTATTACAATGGCCCTCAGCTTTTGCTTCTGCAAAAAGCAGTTATTCCGAAAATAATAATTTTGCAAAACAACATCTACTAGAATGTTTTGTAACTTGAATCAAACCAGGTGACAGGTCCCCTTCGAGCCGGCGCTTTTTACCAGCTTTGTCATTCAGTCCACCCCATTCACCTATACAAACAGCCAAAGGAAAACTCTCAATGTTTTAAGCCATAACTGTGATTGATGGCCGAGCTATTGCAATATATTTAAATATATCTCCTCCATAAAGCGTGGATACAAAGACAAGCTAGCCTACCCTTGCTCTAATTATAATTTAGTCTTTGTAACGAAAAAAAAAAAAATAGCTTTTTTTTTTCCCCCACTTTCAGAGTCTACATTATTAATTGGCTATTTAATTAGGAATTCACGGAGCTCCTGATATTGGGTATTAAAATAAAGAAGAATAAAAAAAAAATCTGACAGCGCTTAAAGGGAGGAAAAAAAAAAAAAAAAAATTCTATCTTCTCACTCCCGTCTTTTTGTATCCTATGAAGGTCAGAATAAGATGTGGTTGTTTTGGCAGTGAAGTGTTGAATTATGCCACCCTAGACAAGCTTTTAACCTATTGCGCCTTCGTTTGACTCACAGGCTCGCCGCCTTTTTTTTTTTTTTTAAACAGATCTCTATTCAAGAAGATTCAATCACCGTAATGAATTTAAGGCCAGCAACAATCTTTTCTGCAGTGAAAGAATTTCTAAAAGATTATAGAATTTGTAAAACGCACGGCGCTCCGACTTAAACGGCTGTGTGGGTGAATCAATTATTTCAGGGCTCAGACTAGTCATAATATTTAGTACATATCATAGTGTTTCAGGTACAATAAGAAAGTGCTTTTTTTTTTTCTTACTTCCATTTTTCTGTTCGGTGTCTAAATGGTGTGCCGCGATGTGAGCAGCTGCCTCAGTCAATCTGTAATATCTGGTTAGGAGAAGTATTAAGCCAATAAGGGAAAAATCTATGTGTAAGTCAAGCTGGTAGGTCTCGGGATGAAACGCTCTTATGAAATGGACGAAGGCGTTTGGGTGGGTGGGTGGGGGGGGGGGGGTTGATTAGGCATGCATGTTTCTCAAGCTATTAGGTAACGATCGATGATGGTTCTTAATGGCACATGCGTTAAAATATCCTTTGCTACAACACATGGTAATACCCCTGCTCTATATAGTGCGTTGTGGTGCTCATTCAACTCATTGTGAATGACACCTCAATACACTGTACAGTAGAACCCAATACATTGTACAGTAGAACCACAATGCATACACAGTACTGTCATGTAGGTTTTTGTCATCCATTGTGGTTCATTGGCAGCCCATTCATAAAAAGTTGGCTTCCCTAGTTTTCTCAAAGCCTTCCCCAATTTGGGTTAACTCACACAGTCGCTCCGCCTATGTTCCTATGTTCAATCGTGGTATGTTAGCAGCCCGTTCATAATAAATTGGCTTCCCCGGTTTTCTCAAAGACTTCCCAGTTTGAGTAAACTTGCATAGTAGCTCCACCGTTGCATTGTGGTGTGTTATCAGCCCATTCATAATAAATGGGCTTTGCGTTTTCTCAAAGGCTTCCCAATTTGGGTAAACTTGCGCAGTAGCTCCATCTACGCTCCAATGTTACATTCTGGTGTGTTGGCAGCTCATTCATAATAAATCAGCTTCCCCAGTTTTTTTCAAAAACTTCCCAATTTGGGTAAGCAAGGATTGGTGCTGAGTTGGTCTAAGGAGTAGGGTGAACCCACATCCCAAGTTTAACTAGCTAAATGGAAATTTGATCCTCTTGCGGGACTTTAAAGGGAACACCTACTCACGAGTCGTAAAAAGTATGAAAGATATAAGATTTGGTTGAAATGAATTAGGTGTTTATTAATGGTGTAGATCTTAAAATAGGTTTGTGGTACATAGGGTGAATATGCAGCATGCGTAATACATACAAAAGAATAGCAATACAAAATGCAAAAAATTCACAATCATAGAACTCCGATACACATGGAACACATATGCGGGGAGTACCCGACGCGTTTCGAGATATACTCTTCCTCAGGGGTATCAGATTGGAATCAGATTGGAATCAGCTGATTCCAATCTGATACCCCTAAGGAAGAGTATATCTCGAAACGCGTCGGGTACTCCCCGCATATGTGTTCCATGTGTATCGGAGTTCTATGATTGTGAATTTTTTGCATTTTGTATTGCTATTCTTTTGTATGTATCACGCATGCTGCATATTCACCCTATGTACCACAAACCTATTTTAAGATCTACACCATTAATAAACACCTAATTCATTTCAACCAAATCTTATATCTTTCATACTCTTTACGACTCGTGAGTAGGTGTTCCCTTTAAAGTCCCGCAAGAGGATCAAATTTCCCAATTTGGGTAAAGTCGCACAGTAGCTCCACCAACTACGTTCCATTGTAGTGTGTTGGCAGCTCAGTCATAAAAAAATTGGCTTCCCCAATTTTCTCAAATACTTCCCAATTTGAGTAAACTTGCATAGTAGCTCCACCTATGTTCCTAGGTTCCATTGTGGTGTGTTAGCAGCCCATTCGTAATAAATGGGCTTTTTGGATTTTCTCAAAGGCTTCCCAATTTGGGTAAACTCCCTCAGTAGCTCCACCTATGTTACAATGTTACCTTCTGGTGTGTTGGCAGCTCATTCTTAATAAATGAGCTTCCCCATTTTTTTCAAAAACTTCCCAATTTTGGGTAAACTTGCACAGTAGCTCCACCCACTATGTTCCATTGTAGTGTGTTGGCAGCTCATTCATAATAAATTGGATTCCCCAGTTTTCTCAAAGACTTCCCAGTTTGAGTAAACTTGCATAGTCGCCCTGCTTATGTTGCTAGGTTCCATTGTGGTGTGTTGGTGTGCCCATTTATAATAAATAGGCCTCCTTATTTTTCTCAAAGCCTTCCTAAATTGGGGTAAACTTGAAAAGTAGCTCCAGCTACTCATTTTGGCAACCCATTCAAAGTAAATGGGCATCCCCAATTTTCTCAAAGACTTCTCAGTTTGGGTAAACTTGCATAGTAGCTCCACCTATGTTCCATTGTGGTGCATTGGTAGCCTCGTTCCTAATAAATGGGCTTCCCCAGTTTTCTCAAGGACTTCTCAATTTGGGTAAACTCACACAGTAGCTCCACCTATGTTCCTATATTCCATTGTGGTGTGTTGGCAGCCCATTCATAATAAATGGGCTATCCCAATTTTCTCAAAGACTTCCCAATCTGGGTAAACTCGCACAGTAGCTCCACCTATTTTCCTATGTACCATTGTATTGTGTTGGCAGCCCACTCCTGATAAATAGGTTTCCCCAGTTTTCTCAAACACTCCTCAATTTAGGTAAACTCACACAGTAGCTCCACCTATGTTCCTAGGTTCCATAGTTGTGTGTTGGCAGCCCATTCATAATAAATGTGATATTCCAATTTTCTCAAAGTTTTCCCAATTTGGGTAAACTTGTACAGTAGATCCACCTATGTTCCTATGTACCATTGTGGTGTGTTGGCAGAGCATTCATAATAAATGGGCTAACCCAATTTTCTCAAAGCCTTCCCAATTTGGGTAAACTTTCATAGTAGTTCCACCTACATGTGTCGGCAGCCCATTAAGTATAAAAGGGTTTTACCAATATTCTCAAAGACTTCCCAGTTTGGGTAAACATAGTAGCTCCACCTATGTACCATTGTGGTGCATTGGTAACCCGTTCATAATAAATGGGCTTCCCCAGTTTTCTCAAAGAACTCCCAACTTCCTCAACTTGCACAGGAGCTCCACCTATGTTTTTAGGTTCCACTGTAGTATATTGGCAGCCCATTCATAATAAATGAGCTTCCCCAATTCTCTCAAAGACTTCCTAATTTAGATAAACTCGCACAGCAGCTCCACTTATATTCCTATGTTCCATTGCGGTGTGTTGCAGCCCCTTTAATAATAAATGGGATACCTCAATTTTCTCAAAGCCTTACCAATTTGGGTAAACTTGCATAGTAGCTCCACCTATTTTCCTATGTACCATTGTAGAGTGTTGGGCACATTTTATTCCTAGGCACATTGAAATCCCATTCCCACTGTCTCCCATATATTGGGGGTACATGTGGGATGTTAAGTACTTTGATCCACAGGGACAGCTGGAGTAAGTGGCTAAGTGGTTAGCACTTCTGCTTGGCAGCACTGGGGTCATTGGTTCAAATTCCGACCACCGCACTACCTGTATAGAGTTTGCATGTTCTCCCTGTTCCTGCATTTCCTCTGGTTTCTTCCCATACTCCAAAGACATGCTGTTAAGTAAATTGGTCCTAATATGTGTATGAATGTAAGTTATGAACCTTAGATTGTAAGCTCCTTAAGGGCAGAGACTGATGTACAATATACACTCACTGGCTACTTTATTAGGTACACCTTGCTAGTACCGGGTTGGAACCCCTTTTGCCTTCAGAACTGCCTTCATTCTTCCATAGATTCACCAAGGTGTTGGAAACGTTCCTCAGAGATTTTGGTCCATAGTGACATGATAGCATCACGTAGTTGCTGCAGATTTGTCGGCTGCCCATCCATGAGTTCCACCACATCCCAAAGGCGCTCTATTGGATGAGATCTGGTGAGTGTGGTGCTCTATTGGATGAGATCTGGTGAGTGTGGAGGCCATTGGAGTACAGTGACCTCATTGTCCAGTGGTGAGATGATTGGAGCTTTGTGACATGGTGCATTATCCTGCTGGAAGGAGCCATCAGAAGATGGGGACACTGTAGTCATAAAGGGATGGACATGGTCAGCAACAATACTCAGGTAGGCCGTGGTGTATAAACCATGATCAATTGGTACTAAGGGGCCCAAAGTGTGCCAAGAAAATTTCCCCCACATCATTACACCCCCACCACCAGCCTGAACCGGTGAGACAAGGCAGGATGGATCCATGCGCCAAATTCTGACCCCACCATCTGAATGTCGCAGCGAAATCCAGACTCATCAGACCAGGCAACGTTTTTCCAATCTTCTATTGTCCAATTTTGGTGATCCTGTGCAAACTGTAGCCTCAATTTCCTATTCTTAGCTGTCAGGAGTGGCACCCGATGTGGTCTTCTGCTGCTGTAGCCCATCTGCTTCAAGATCGGATGTGTTGTGCCTTCAGAGATGGTATTCTGCATACCTTGGGTGTAACGAGTGGTTATTTGAGTTACTGTTGCCTTTCTATCATCTGGAACCAGTCTGCCCATTCTCCTCTGACCTCAACAAGGCATTTTCCTCCACATAACTGCCGCTCACTGGATATTTTCTCTTTTTCCCACCATTCTCTGTAAACCCGAGAGATGGTTGTGTGTGAAAATCCCAGTAGATCAGCAGTTTTTGAAATATTTAGACCAGCCCGTCTGGCACGTACAACCATGCCACGTTCAAAGTTGCTTAACTCCCCTTTCTTCCCCATTCTGATGCTCGGTTTGAACTTCAGCAAGTCATCTTCACCACATCTAGATGCCTAAATAATTTGAGCTGCTGCCATGTGATTGGCTGATTAGCAATTGGTGTTACCGAGCAATTGCACAGGTGTACCTAATAAAGTGGCCGGTGAGTGTAGATGCATACCTGCCATCTTTCTGAGATGGGAATGAAGGACACCTATTAGCAAAAGTATGTAGACATAGGACACGCCTCCTGCCACACCTCCCGCCACACGCCTCTTAAAGGGGAACTGTACAAAAAAATCTGAGTGGTTAAACCCACAAGTGCTTTTTTTTTACCACTACTATTCCTTTATTTTGGCTTTTGGAATTTACAAATGCAGCAATTTAGAAACTGGACGAAAGGTTTATCACTGGGAAATACTTTTTAAAAGATAAGTAGTCTATTTCATATACAAGAATATATAAAGACCAGACCAAAATGAGGGACAGATGAGGAGAAAAGAGGGAGAGAGGGACTTTGTTCTGAATGAGGGACAGTCCCTCGGAATCAGGGACATTCGGGAGCTATGTATATGTAAAGCGCTGTGTAAATTACAGTGCTATAGAAGTACCTGTAATAAATAAGTCAAAGTGTGTTGGGTTCAACTTCTGTGTCTTGTTAGGGAGTTAAGTAGAGAACATGTTTGGCACTTTAAATACAACTCAACATACACTCTATTTAGAATGAGTTAACCAACAAAAGAAAGATAATTTTTTTCTAAAAAAAAGTCATAATTTTATTTCAAATAATTAAAAAACAATGCAGATACAGCTGCATAAAAGTACATTACAACAACAGGTGCACTAATCCTTAGGATGGGTCAACGCATTTCGCGCATACCCCGCTTCTTCAGGACCAACAAGGTAAAGTACAGTAGAGAAACCTATTGGTAATATTAAAAATAAATCTACAAAAAGAAAAAAAAAATCAATAGGATACTTATACTCAAAATATATACTGTACATATCAATCACATATTAGTTCAGGTCAAATGGTAACATTTAAGTATAACACACCCATATAAGTATTAATACATGCCTCATGTGTGATAATGTAGAAACCCCATTCCCCTAAGCGGGGTATTAAATGGTTATTATTAACCACTAGCCGACCACTGAACACAGATGTACATCGGTAGAATGGCACAAGCAGGCAAATGGGCGTACAGGTTTGTCACTTTAAATTTGCCGCCTTTCGGGCGCGCGCCGTGGGTCCCGGGAACTCGATGTTCTCCGGCGGCCCGCGATTGCGGTGTGGAGAGGTAGAACGTGGACATGCCTATGTAAACAAGGCATTTCCCCGTTCTGCCTAGTGACAAGACAGAGATCTACTACTCCCTATCATCGGGAGCGGTGATCTCTGTCATGTCAGTGGTAGCCCATCTCCCCCACAGTTAGAATCACTCCCTAGGACACACTTAACCCCTTCATCGCCCCCTAGTGTTTAACCCCTTCCCTGCCAGTCACATTTACATTAGTGCATTTTTATAGCACTGATCGCTGTATAAATAACAATGATCCCAAAATGGTGTCAAAAGTGTCCGATGTGTCCGCTATAATGTCGCAGTCATGATAAAAATCGCAGATCGCCACCATTACTAATAGAAATAAAAATGCCATAAATCTATCCCCTATTTTGTAGACGCTATAACGTTTGCGCAAACCAATCAATATACGTTTATTGCGATTTTTTTTTACCAAACATATGTAGAAGAATACGTATTGGCCTAAACTGAGAAAAAAAAATCTATATATTTTTTGGGGATATTTATTATAGCAAAAAGTAAAAAATATTGCTTTTTTTTTCAAATTTGTTGCTTGTTTTTGTTCATAGCGCAAAAAATAAAAACCGCAGACGCGATCAAATACCACCAAAAGAAAGCTCTATTTGTAGGGAAAAAAGGACGTCAATTTTGATTGGGTGCAATGTCGCACGACCGCACAATTGTCGGCTAAATCGACACAGTGCAGTATCGCAAAAAGTGCTCTGGTCAGGAGGGGGGGAGGGGGTAAATCCTTCCGGGGCTGAAGCGGTTAAAGAGTTAAGCTGCCTGTGGATGGTGCCAAGTCAGCGGGTGACCATACTGGGTCTAAGGAGGTACATCAATGTATAAAGCGGCATTTGAAACAGAAAAAAAAAAAGGCTTAGAAAAGGCTCTGAAGGATTTGTTGTGGTGTCACCAAAACAGGAAGTGGGGGTAAATCTCCCCAGTAACAACAAAAAGCAATAAATAAAAAAAAAAGGTCTTACCCCCATCTATTAAATAGAGGGGGGAAAAAAAACAAACCCTTTTGTCTTGGGGTTGGGCTTTAACAGGGCTGGTAGACGCATACATATTTTCTGGTTAAACCTTGTTGTGAGTAATCTTATAGCAGAAGCTTAGTACAATAAAGTCTATTGATTGATAGATTGATTTTTAACAAGACGTCTCAAAGCCTAGTAATTCCTGCTGCCTTTTAATGCCCTTGAATTCTTGTGTAAAATCCTTTATGAATCAGACCTTTTGTTTTACTATATGAGATTTTTACACAAGCGTATGAAACTTTATATAAATGCTAATATGACTATTCATAACGCCTAACGATGGAAATTCCTCTCTTTTAATTACATGGGGGATATTTTGGATAATGTCAGCTGTTAAGGCCGTCCGTAACCCTTTCCCTGTCACCGAGGAGAAGTAATTATTTTTTTTATTTTTTTTTTCTCCTTTTCAATATGTATTGCTTCAATGTGCATTCCTAGATAATACGGCGGGGGGGAGGAGCTGGATCAATAATTTTCTATCATGTCAAAATAGCGGCAGAACAGTCATTTCTTTAACCCCTACGCTCACACCTATGCGTTTTTTTAATGCGTTTTGCAGTTTGCAGAAACGCACTGCAGTCCATTTAACATGGTTTCCTATGGTACTAGTTCATATCTATGCGTTTTGCGGCAGGTGCGTTTTTGGAAAGGGTCGGGGACTTTTTTCCCCTGTGATTTGCGGCTAATAGAATTCAATGGAGCTGCACCAGAAACACAAGTGGTGCATTTTTGATGCGCTTTTTGATGTGTTTTGCGGTTTGAAGTTCTTATTTTACCACTGTATATAGCTGGTTGCTAAGCAGGGGGCCGGGAAGCCAGCCGCCGCGTCCTTAGCAACCGATGAGTGATCAGCTATCAGTGGGGTTGCCTGCTGAAAGCTGAATGTAAAAAAAAAAATTGCGTGGGGGTTCCCCCCCCAGGTCCATGGCAGGCCCTTTAGGTCTAGTATGGATTCGGAGGGGACCTCCCCCCCACGCCAAAATCCATATCAGACCCTTATCCGAGCATGCCTCCCGGCAGGTCATAAATGGAGCCGCTCCATGGATGCCCGATCCCCGCCGCCGCTCCATGGATGCCCGATCCCCGCCGCCGCTCCATGGATGCCCGATCCCCGCTACCGCTCCATGGATGCCCGATCCCCGCCGCCGCTTCATGGATGCTCGATCCCCGCTGCCGCTCCATGGATGCCCGATCCCCGCCGCCGCTCCATGGATACCCGATCCCCACTACCGCTCCATGGATGCCCGATCCCCGCCGCCGCTTCATGGATGCTCGATCCCCGCTGCCGCTCCATGGATGCTCGATCCCCGCTGCCGCTCCATGGATGCCCGATCCCCGCCGCCGCTCCATGGATACCCGATCCCCACTGCCGCTTCATGGATGCTCGATCCCCGCTGCCGCTCCATGGATGCCCGATCCCCGCCGCCGCTCCATGGATACCCGATCCCCACTGCCGCTCCATGGATGCCCGATCCCCGCCGCCGCTCCATGGATACCCGATCCCCACTGCCGCTCCATGGATGCTCGATCCCCGCCGCCGCTCCATGGATGCTCGATCCCCGCTGCCGCTCCATGGATGCCCGATCCCCGCCGCCGCTCCATGGATACCCGATCCCCACCGCCGCTCCATGGATGCCCGATCCCCACTGCTGCTCCATGGATGCTCGATCTCCGCTACTGCTCCATGGATGCCGGATCCCCGCTGCCGCTACATGGATGCTCGATCCCCGCCGCTGTTCCATGGATGCTCGATCCCCGCTGCCGCTCCATGGATGCCCGATCCCCGCCGCCGCTCCATGGATACCCGATCCCCGCCGCCGCTCCATGGATGCCCGATCCCCACTGCTGCTCCATGGATGCTCGATCTCCGCTACCGCTCCATGGATGCCGGATCCCCGCCGCCGCTACATGGATGCTCGATCCCCGCCGCTGTTCCATGGATGCTCGATCCCCGCTGCCGCTCCATGGATGCCCGATCCCCGCCGCCGCTCCATGGATACCCGATCCCTGCCGCCGCTCCATGGATGCCCGATCCCTGCCGCCGCTCCATGGATACCCGATCCCCGCCGCCGCTCCATGGATGCCCGATCCCCACTGCTGCTCCATGGATACTCGATCTCCGCTACCGCTCCATGGATGCCGGATCCCCGCCGCCGCTACATGGATGCTCGATCCCCGCTGCTGCTCCATGGATGCCCGATCCCCGCCGCCGCTCCATGGATGCCTGATCCCCCGCTGCTCCTTAGATGCCTGATCCCCCCCGCCACTCCTTGGATGCCCGATCCCCGCCGCCGCTCCTTGGATGCCCGATCCCCCCGCCGCTCCTTGGATGCCCGATCCCCGCAGCCACTCCATGGATGCCCGATCCCCACCACCTAGATGTGCTGGTGGACCGACCGGCAGACAGCGTGGGGGGTGGGGGGTTTGAGTTGCCGCGGGGGGGGGGACTGGGGTTCGGTTGTTTGCCACCCCCCATACAAAAAAAACACCAGCCGCCACTGGTTGCTAGGTTGTTCTAGCAACCAATCATCAGCTTGTTAGTATGAAAAATTAACTCCAGAAGCTCCCTCTGTAAAACAAAGCTGGTATTAATCAAAAAATATAAAACACCAGTAGTTATAAACTCAAATAAATTGAACCAAAACCATGTATCTAATGTTTATTATAAAATGAAGATTGTGTAGCTACAGAGAGAAAGAGGGAGTGAGGAGAGAGAGATAGAAAGAGAGAGGGGAGAAAACAGGGATGGAACAGATATAAAACAATAAAACAGTTTAGAAAATTATAATTGAAGAGAAAAATACAATAAAATTGTCCAAAGCACGAATATTAACTGTCTATTGTAAAAGGAAATAAAAGTTGTCTGGATAGAGAGGATAGAGAGATTAGAGGAGAGGAAGGAGAAGAGAAAGAGAAAGAAACAAAAAGAAGAAACACAGAGAGAGGAGAGAAAAAAAAGAGGAGGCGGGAAGCACACATAGAATACATATAGACAGTATACATTATGAAAACATTCACACTCCTGTATTGTGGCAAAACACTAAAATGTGCACTTCACTAACAACACATGGCATTGTGCCTACTCTCTGCATTGCACTGAGGGGGAGGAAGAGAGGGGGGAAGAGAGGAGGGGCAGAGGAAGAGGGGAAAAAAAGGGGGGGAGAGGAGGGGAGAGAAAGAGGACTTGAGAAGGGGGGAGAGAGGGAACGGAAGAAAAAGAGGGGGGAAAGAGAGAGAGGAAGAAAGAGGGGGGAAGAGAGAGAGAGAGAGAGAGGAAGAAAGAGGGGGAAGAGAGAGAGAGAAAAAGAAGGGGGAAGAGAGGGAGAGGAGGGGGAAAAGGGGAGGGGCAGAGGAAGATAGGAAAAAGGGGGGGGGGGGAGACGACATGAGAAGGGGGGAGAGAGAGAGGAAGAAAAAGAGAGGGGAAGAAAGGAAGAGAAAAAGGGGGGAAAAGAGAGAGAGGAAGAAAGAGGGAGAAGAGAAGAGAGGGAAAGAGAGAGAGGAAGGGAGATGGAGGGAAAGGGAGAGGAGGGAGAAAAAAGAGAGGATGTGAGAAGATAGGGGACAGGGGAGTAGGGAAAGGAGAGGAGAGATAGAACACATAAGAAGGGGGGAGGAAAAAAGAGGGTTGAAGAGAGAAAGGAAGGGAGAGAAGGGGAGAAGAAAAGAGAGAGGGGAGAGGAATAGAGAGAGAGGGGGGAGAAGGAGAGGGGGGAGGAAGAAAGAGAGGGGGGCAGGAAAAGAGAGAGGGGGAGAGGAAGAGAGAGGGGAGGAAGAGAGAGGGGTGAGAGGAAAGAGAGGAGGAGAGGAGAGATAGAGGGGGGAGGAGAAAGAGAGGGGGGACAGGAAAAGAGAGAGGGGGGAGAGTATGAGAGAGGGGGGAGAGGAAGAGAGAGGAGGAGAGGAAGAGATAGAGGGGGAGAGGAAGAGAGAGGGGGAGAGAAAAGAGAGGGAGAAAGGAAGAGAGAGAGGGGGGGAGGAAGAGAGAGAGGGGGGAGAGGAGAGTGAGAGGGGGGGGGGGGGGAGGAGGGGGGGAGGGGTGAGGGAGGGGGTGGGGGGTGGGGGGGGAGGGGGAGGAGGGAGAGGGGGGGAGAGGGAGGGGAGAGAGGGGAGAGAGGGGGGGAAGAGAGAGAGGGAGAGAGAGAGGGGAGATAAGAAAGAGAGGGGGGAGAGGAAGAGTGAGAGGGGGAGAGGAGAGAGAGAGGGAGAGGAGAGAGAGAGGGGGGAGGAGGAGAGAGGGGGAGAGAGAGAGGGGGAGGGGAAGAGAGAGAGTGGGAGGGGAGAGAGAGAGGGGGAGAGGAAGAGAGAGAGGGGAGAGGAAGAGAGAGAGGGGAGATAAAGAAAGAGAGGGGGAGAGGAAGAGTGAGAGGGGGAGAGGAGAGAGAGAGGGGGAGGAGAGAGAGGGGGGAGAAAGAGAGGGGAGGGGAAGAGAGAGAGGGGAGAGGAAGAGAGAGGGGGAGGGAGAGAGAGAGGATGGGAGAGAGAGGGAGGGAAAGGGAGAGGCGGGGCAAGGGTTGGAGAAGAGAGATGATGTGAGAAGGGGGAAGAGAGAGGAAAGGAGAGGAGAGAGCAATACGACGGGGGGGGAAAGGGGGGAAGAGAGAGAGAAAGAAGAGAAATATGGGGGAAGAAAGAGGAAGGCAGAGGGGGGAAGAAAAAGGAAGGAAGCGAGAGAGGAAGAGAGAGAAGGGGGAAGAGAGAGAGGGGAAGAGATTGGGGAGGGGGGAGAGGAATAGAGGAGGAAGGGATAGAGAGAGAGACATGGGGGGGGGAGATAGAGAAGATGTGAGGGGAGGAAGAGAGAGAGAGAAAGGGGGAAGAGAGGGGGGAACAGAGGAAGAGGGGAAAGAGAAAGGGGGAAGGAGAGAGAGGGGGGGAAGAGAGAAGAAAAAAGAGAGAAAAAGCGGGCAAAAAAAGAGGGAGTGGGGAAAAAGAGAGGAATATATATATAGAGATAGAGAGGACTCCTCTCCCCTTTGAATCATCCTTCCCCTCAGGGAGTTTTTTCCTTGCCACTCATTCAACCCACTAATAACTCTTCAATTGCTTTAACCAATGCTAAAATGTATTTGGTCCTGCCAATAAAGCTTATTTGAATTGAATTTGGGAGAGAATGTAATTAGAGTTTAAAAACTGCAAAACATAAAAGAAAAAAAGAAAAATCTAAAGTAAAAGGAACGAACAGCCATGACAGCGCCCCTTGCAGCCGACTCTGGGTAGCCCACAGGTATGAGAATTCCTTTTTGGCGATCACTCCGGAGAGATTCCTTCCCCTTTAATGCGGTCTGGAAAGGCTAATTGGGGGTAGGTGCTCTTGGGGGGGGCAGCTGTCACCTGGGTAAGTGGCGATGGTGCGGAGGTAATGCCGAGTGGAGAAGAGCCGCAGCTGCGATCACAGCGTATTATCAGTCAGGCGGAGGCACCACGCTGGATGTAGAGGAGCGATCAGTGCCTGTAGTGGAGTGATGGACAGCTCCAGATAACCCCGGGGGCTCAGGTGCCTCCTTATCACATTCACTTTAATCCACTTTGTCACTGAACACACGGCGAGAGAGGAATTTTAAAAAGTGCCGGCAGCCGGAACGCCGAGATATGTGATGGGATAAGCTTTATTCCGCCTGTCTGCGGGGATGACAGCGGGGACGTTCTGTTTTATTCACAGGAAGGCGGTAATGAGGGGGACACGGATCCTGACACTGACAACTTCTCCTTCAGAAAATGCTACTTGCCTGGCAGATCATGCTGAGCCTCTGGCTTCAATCCTTGGAGTGAGTCCCTGAAACAAGTGTGTAAATCAGGACTCATTTCTGATCTGTCATTCATGGCCCATATACAGTGGGGCCGGAAAGTATTCAGACCCCCTTAAATTTTTCACTCTTTGTTATATTGCAGCCATTTGCTAAAATCATTTTAGTTCATTTTTTTCCTCATTAATGTACACACAGCACCCCATATTGACCGAAAAACACAGAATTGTTGACATTTTTTCAGATTTATTAAAAAAGAAAAACTGAAATATCACCTGGTCCTAAGTATTATTATTATTATTATATAGGATTTATATAGCGCCAACAGTTTGCGCAGCACTTTACAACATGAGGGCAGACAGTACACTTACAATACAGATCAATACAGGAGGGCTCAGAGGGCCCTGCTCGTTAGAGCTTACAATCTAGAAGGGAGGGTCAAGTGGAGACAAAAGGTAATAACTGTGGAGGATGAGCTGATGGAAAAAAATGAAGTACAGTTGTTAGGTGTGGGGTAGGGTAGGCTTCTCTGAAGAGAAGGGTTTTCAGGGATCTTCTGAAGCTAATAAAGTAGGGAGATAAGCGGACAGATTGGGGTAAGGAGTTCCATAGGATTGGAGAGGCTTTGGAAAAGGCCTGGAGGCGAGCATGGGAGGAGGTGACAAGGGAGCTAGAGAGTAGGAGGTCTTAAGAGGAACGAAGAGAGCGAGTGGGTTGGTATTAGAGACCAAGCTAGTGATGTAGCTGGGGCGAAATTGTGATGGCTTTGTACGTAGTTGTTAGAATTTGAATTTAATTATTTGGTCGAGCGGAAGCCAGTGGAGGGATTAACAGAGATGAGTGGCAGACACAGAGCGATTGGTAAGGTGATGAGTCTGGCAGCTGCATTCATAATGGATTGAAGAGGTGATAGACTATGTAGTGGCAAGCAATGAGAAGGGAGTTGCAGTAGTCGAGGCGAGAGATGACCAGCGAGTGAATTAAGAGCTTTGTTGTGTCATTGGTTAGAAAGGGGCGTAATTTGGAGATGTTGCGGAGGTTGGGGCGGCAGGATTTGGACAGTGATTGGATGTGTTGCTTGAAGGAGAGTTCAGAGTCTAGGACTACACCTAGAACCTTGGCATGTGGGGATGGACTTATAGTTGTGCCATCGATTTTGACATAGAGATCAGGGGAAGAGGCATAGGGGGGAGGAAAAATTAGAAGTTCGGTTTTGGCTAGATTGAGTTTAAGGAAGTGGTGAGACATCCAGACTGATATGTCTGAGAGTAAATTACTGATACGTGAGGAGACAGAGGGAGTGTGCTGAGGGATAGAGAAATAGATTTGGGTGTCATCAGCGTAGAGGTGGTATTAGGCTGGATTCACACCTATGCAGTTTTAGTGCTTTTTGCATTTTGCAGATCTGCACTAGAGTCCTTTTAACATGGTTTCCTATGGAACACGATCTGTAGTGCAAATCTGCAAAATGCAAAAAGCACAAAAAATGCGTAGGTGTGAATCGAGCCTTAGAAGCCATGGGAGGCTATCAGTTGACCCAGGGAGGCAGTGTAGATTGAAAATAGTAGAGGTCCAAGAACAGAACCCTGAGGGACCCCAACAGAGAAAGGAAGAGGAGAGGAGGAAGTAGAGTTATAAGAAACGCTAAAGGTTGGATAAGTAGGAAGAGAACCAGCGAAGTGTACAGTCACGGAGACCAAAGGCGTGTAGTTTTTTGAGGAGGAGAGGGTGGTCAACCATATCAAAGGCAGCAGAGAGGTCCAGGAGTAGGAGTACAGAATAGTGTCGATTGGTTTTGGCCGTTAGTAGATCGTTTGTTAGTTTTAGGAGAGCAGTTTCTGTGGAGTGTTGAGGGCGAAATCCAGACTGAAGGGGATCGAGAAGGCCATTATCAGCGAGGTGGACGCTCAGTCGGTTGTAGACCAGACGTTCGAGGAGTTTGGATAAGAAGGGGAGCAAGGAGCTGGGGCGTAGGTTGTTAAGACTGGATGGGTCCAGTGAGGGCTTTTTAAGTATGGGTCTGACAAGTGCATGTTTTAGAGAGTTAGGGAAGATGCCAGAAGAGAGGGAGAGATTGAAGATGTGGGTTAGAGAGTGTAGTATAGGGCCAGAGGGTGAACGTAGCATTTGTGAGGGAACAGGATCCAGAGGGCAGGTGGTAAGGTGGACATTAGCAAGTAGTTCAGCAACTTCGTCTGTAGTGGTGGGGTTGAAAGAGGGAAATAATGATTGTGCCTGTGGGCATGAAGTGTAAAGCGTGGAGGGTGTCGGCACAGTAGAGATCTCAGCGCGAATAGTATCAATCTTCTGTTTGAAGTATTCAGACCCTTTGCTCAGTATTTAGTAGAAGCCCCTGTTTGATCTAATACAGCCATGAGTCTTTTTGGGAAAGATGCAACAAGTTTTTCACACCTGGATTTGGGGATCCTCTGCCATTCCTCCTTGCAGATCCTCTCCAGTTCTGTCAGGTTGGATGGTAAACGTTGGTGGACGGCCATTTTTAGGTCTCTCCAGAGATGTTTAATTGGGTTTAAGTCAGGGCTCTGGCTGGGCCATTCAAGAACAGTCACGGAGTAGTTGTGAAGCCACTCCTTTGTTATTTTAGCTGTGTGCTTAGGGTCATTGTCTTGTTGGAAGGTAAACCTTCGGCCCAGTCTGAGGTCCTGAACACTCTGGAGAAGGTTTTCGTCCAGGATATCCCTGTACTTGGCCGCATTCATCTTTCCCTTGATTGAAACCAGTCGTCCTGTCCCTGCAGCTGAAAAAACACCCCCACAGCATGATGCTGCCACCACCATGCTTCACTGTTGGGACTGTATTGAACAGGTGATGAGCAGTGCCTGGTTTTCTCCACACATACTGCTTAGTATTAAGGCCAAAAAGTTCTATCTTGGTCTCATCAGACCAGAGAATCTTATTTCTCACCATCTTGGAGTCCTTCAGGTGTTTTTTTAGCAAACTCCATGCGGGCTTTCATGTGTCTTGCACTGAGGAGAGGCTTCCATTGGGCCACTCTGCCATAAAGCCCCGACTGGTGGAGGGCTGCAGTGATGGTTGACTTTCTACAACTTTCTCCCATCTCCCGACTGCATCTCTAGAGCTCAGCCACAGTGATATTTGGGTTCTTCTTTACCTCTCTCACCAAGGCTCTTCTCCCCCGATAGCTCAGTTTGGCCGGACGGCCAGCTCTAGGAAAGGTTCTGGTCATCCCAAACGTCTTCCATTTAAGGATTATGGAGGCCTTTGACCTCATGATTCTCATTTGCTCTGACATGCACTGTGAGCTGTAAGGTCTTTTATAGACAGGTGTGTGGCTTTCCTAATCAAGTCTAATCAGTATAATCAAACACAGCTGGACTCAAATGAAGGTGTAGAACCATCTCAAGGATGATCAGAAGAAATGGACAGCACCTAAGTTAAATATATGAGTGTCACAGGAAAGGGTCTGAATACTTAGGACCATGTGAAATTTCAGTTTTTCTTTTTTAATAAATCTGCAAAAATGTCAACAATTCTGTGTTTTTCTGTCAATATGGGGTGCTGTGTGTACATTAATGAGGAAAAAAAATTAACTTAAATGATTATAGCAAATGGTTGCAATATAACAAAGAGTGAAAAATTTAAGGGGGTCTGAATACTTTCCGTCCCCACTGTAGCAATGCGCACTAAAATCTACACCTTCATGTTTGTTCCTCCACCACCTGGCAGGGCACCTGCTTTATGCCATGGCCCTTATTGTGAATAGTACCAGGGTTGCCAACCTCCTGAAGCGAAATTTACTGACACGACACATAAAATTTATTGAGAAAGCCAAATGTTTAACTGACAGTTTAAAAAATGTGCCACAATGACCATTTTCACTGCAAATATCAATATTTAAGCTACAAACATGTAGCTACTGCACAGAGTTCCCCCTTACATTAGACATGTGCGGTGCAAATTGCTATGCTTCCAAATTGTATACGAAATATGAAATTTTGTTGACGAATTTCAGATCCAAATTCCGGAAAACAGAAACATGACTGGTGTTTTGTTGACCAATCAGAGGTTTTCTTCTGCTGCTGAGTGGGGGTTGGGAAAATTACCTTTTTTAATATGGGAGTGGGAGACTGGTACTGATAGTCGATGGGAGATTCAGAATCGGACAAAATAAGAATGTTCGTTTATATGGTTTTATTATTGTCATAATAATTATGATTATTTGTTATGATGAAGTTAAAAACCCAGGAAGTCAGCACAGCACAGGGATGGTGGGAGCCCCTCATAATGAGCACAGCACAGGGATGGTGGGAGCCCCTCATAATGAGCACAGCACAGGGATGGTGGGAGCCCCTCATAATGAGCACAGCACAGGGATGGGGGGAGCCCCTCATAATGAGCACAGCACAGGGATGGTGGAGCCCCTCATAATGAGCACAGCACAGGGATGGTGGGAGCCCCTCATAATGAGCACAGCACAGGGATGGTGGAGCCCCTCATAATGAGCACAGCACAGGGATGGTGGGAGCCCCTCATAATGAGCACAGCACAGGGATGGTGGGAGCCCCTCATAATGAGCACAGGGATGGTGGGAGCCCCTCATAATGAGCACAGGGATGGTGGGAGCCCCTCATAATGAGCACAGGGATGGTGGGAGCCCCTCATAATGAGCACAGCACAGGGATGGTGGGAGCCCCTCATAATGAGCACAGGGATGGTGGGAGCCCCTCATAATGAGCACAGCACAGGGATGGTGGAGCCCCTCATAATGAGCACAGCACAGGGATGGGGGGAGTCCCTCATAATGAGCACAGCACAGGGATGGTGGGAGCCCCTCATAATGAGCACAGCACAGGGATGGGGGGAGTCCCTCATAATGAGCACAGGGATGGTGGGAGCCCCTCATAATGAGCACAGCACAGGGATGGTGGGAGCCCCTCATAATGAGCACAGCACAGGGATGGTGGGAGCCCCTCATAATGAGCACAGCACAGGGATGGTGGGAGCCCCTCATAATGAGCACAGCACAGGGATGGTGGGAGCCCCTCATAATGAGCATAATGAGTTGACAACTGCCATATTGAGAAAGGTATTTTTTGCTTTTTAAATTCATCATAATGAACGTTCGTAATTTTTTCGAAAAGTTAACAAACCTAACAAAAATTTGTATTTCGTACGAATCCAAATTGAATTTCGGACACGAATTACGAAATACGAATTAACGCCTAGTACGAAACGGAATGGAACTAATTTATTGACGGCGCACATGTCTACCTTACATCAGTCTGTAGGGTTCCCCTTTACAGTGCAAGGGGGAACTCTGAGGACCCTGATGTAAGGGGGAACTCTGAGGACCCTGATGTAAGGGGGAACTCTGAGGACCCTGATGTAAGGGGGAACTCTGAGGACCCTGATGTAAGGGGGAACTCTGAGGACCCTGATGTAAGGGGGAACTCTGAGAAGCCTGATGTAAGGGGGAACTCTGAGAAGCCTGATGTAAGGGAGAACTCTGAGGACCCTGATGTAAGGGAGAACTCTGAGGACCCTGATGTAAGGGGGAACTCTGAGGACCCTGATGTAAGGGGGAACTCTGTGGAGCCCAATGTAAGGGGGAACTCTGAGGAGCCCGATGTAAGGGGGAACTCTGAGGACCCTGATGTAAGGGGGAACTCTGAGAAGCCTGATGTAAGGGGGAACTCTGAGGACCCTGATATGAGGGGGAACTCTGAGGAGCCCAATGTAAGGGGGAACTCTGAGGACCCTGATGTAAGGGAGAACTCTGAGGACCCTGATGTAAGGGGGAATTCTGAGGACCCTGATGTAAGGGGGAACTCTGTGGAGCCCAATGTAAGGGAGAACTCTGAGGACCCTGATGTAAGGGGGAACTCTGAGGACCTTGATGTAAGGGGGAACTCTGTGGAGCCCAATGTAAGGGGGAACTCTGAGGAGCCCAATGTAAGGGAGAACTCTGAGGAGCCCAATGTAAGGGGGAACTCTGAGGAGCCCAATGTAAGGGGGAACTCTGAGGAGCCTGATGTAAGGGGGAACTCTGGGGAGCCAGATGTAAGGGGGAACTCTGGGGAGCCAGATGTAAGGGGGAACTCTGAGGAGCCCGATGGAAAAGGGAACTCTGTGAACTCTGACATAACACCGGGTTCACATGTGTGCGGTCGACCTGCACATCTGTGAACCAGCTCCATTGAAAAGACTGCAGGTTCACATGTCATTCGAATCAGATGTGGTTCAAAACGCATCCAATACGCATATATATTCACTAAAGGAGAACTTAGGGGGCTCTGATTTAAGAGAGAATGCTGTGAACTGTGGTGAAAAGGGGAACTCTGATGTAAGGTGGTCTCTGGTCACTAGTGCTCGACCCCCCCTTACATCAGACCCCGCAACGTTCCCCTTTGCATCAAAGTTCCAACTTACATCAGGATCTGCAGCATTGCCCTTTACATCAGGGTCCGCAGAGTTCTTCCTTGCACTGTAAGGGGGAATCCTGCAGACCCTGATACAAAGGGGAATTTTGAGGACTGATTTAAGGGGGAATGCGAGGAACTCTGATGGGGGGGGTCCTGGTGACCACAGACAATCTTTCACAGAGTGATACACTAAAGTTAGGGGGGTTACTGATATAAGGGGGAAATTTTATATCAATGTCCCCCTTTACCTTAATTATTCACTCCCCCTTACATAAGTCACACCCCCCCCAAAACTTTATGGGCCTGGATGGCTGGCAGGGAGCTGTCACTGACTTGACCTCCTTTAGGCTCCTCCATTGCTCGCTTGAGTGCAACAGGAGCAGGCAGTCAGACACGGTCCAGACAGTCCGGGCGGCTCCTCTCATCACCACCTACGCTATATTGCCAAAAGTATTGGGATGCCTGCTTTTACACACACATGAACTTTAATGGCATCCCAGTCTTAGTCCGTAGGGTTCAGTATTGCGTTGGCCCACCCTTTGCAGCTATAACAGCTTCAACTCTTCTGGGAAGGATGTCCACAAGGTTTAGGAGTGTGTCTATGGGAATGTTTGACCATTCTTCCAGAAGAGTATTTGTGAAGTCAGGCACTGATGTTGGACGAGAAGGCCTGGCTCGCAGTCTGTGCTAAAATTCATCCCAAAGGTGTTCTATCGGGTTGAGGTCGTGACTCTGTGCAGGCCAGTCAAGTTCCTCCACCCCAAACTCGCTCATCCATGTCTTTATGGATCTTGCTTTGTGCACTGGTGCGCAGTCATGTTGGAACAGGAAGGGGCCGTCCCCAAACTGTTCCCACAAAGTTGGGAGCATGAAATTGTCAAAAATGTCTTGGTATTCTGACGCCCTAATGCCACGTGCACACGACCGGACTTTACGGCATACTTGGTCCGGCGGACCGGAGTCCGTCAGACAATTCGATCGTGTGTGGGCTCCAGCTGACTTTTTTTTCCCCAAAAGTTCGACGGACCTAGAAATGAAACATGTTTCAAATCTATCCGACGGACTCGAGTCCGGTCGAAAAGTCCGCTCGTCTGTATGCCAGTCCGACGCTAGGGCAGCTATTGGCTACTGGCTATGAACTTCCTTGTTTTAGTCCGGTCGTACGTCATCACGTACGAATCCGTCGGACTTTGGTTGATTGTGTGTAGGCAAGTCCGTTCATTCGGAAAGTCCGTCATAAAGTCCGTCATAAAGTCCGTCGAAAAGTCCGCCGGACAAAGTCTGCCGTAAAGCCCACTCGTGTGTACGCGGCATAATGCCCCGTACACACGGTCGGACATTGATCGGACATTCCGACAACAAAATCCTAGGATTTTTTCCGACGGATGTTGGCTCAAACTTGTCTTGCATACACACGGTCACACAAAGTTGTCGGAAAATCCGATCGTTCTAAACGCGGTTACATAAAACACGTACGTCGGGACTATAAACGGGGCAGTGGCCAATAGCTTTCATCTCTTTATTTATTCTGAGCATGCGTGGCACTTTGTCCGTCGGATTTGTGTACACACAATGGGAATTTCCGACAACGGATTTTGTTGTCGGAAAATTTTATCTCCTGCTCTCCAACTTTGTGTGTCAGAAAATCCGATGGAAAATGTCCGATGGAGCCCACACACGGTCGGAATTTCCGACAACACGCTCCGATCGGACATTTTCCATCGGAAAATCCGACCGTGTGTACGGGGCATAAGAGTTCCCTTCACTGGAACTAAGGGGCCAAGTCCAACCCATGAAAAACAACCCCCACACCATAATCCCCCCTCCACCAAATGATTTAGAGGGGTGGCCCAATACTTTTAGCAATATAGTGTGGATTAGCGAGTTTGGGGTGAAGTATCTTGACTGCCCTGACCTCAACCCAATAAAACACCTTTGGGATGAATTAGAGCGGAAACTGTGAGCCAGGCCTTCTCATCCAACATCAGTGCCTGACCTCACAAATGCCGTTCTGGAAGAATGGTCAAACATTCCCATAGACACCCTCCTAAACCTTGTGGACGGCCTTCCCAGAAGATTTGAAGCTGTTATAGCTGCAAAGGGTGGGCCAACTAAATATTGAACCCTAAGACTGGGATGCCATTAAAGTCCATGTAGAGGCAGGTGTCCCAATACTTTTGGCAATATAACGTATGGCAAGTTTTTTCCTCCAGGGACAATGTTGACTCCCCTCGGGTGACTCTCCCGCCTCCTGCTCCCAAGTCCTGTCTCCCCCTCCAATCCTGACTGCTGTGTGATTCATAAAATGTGACAAGATGTGCAATGAAGTTACCGCACACATTTATTCTGTATGTAGTTAAATATATATAGAGATATATATCTCTATATATAGATTTATCTATATATAGAGAGAGAGAGAGAGAGAGATACAGTATATACAGTACTGTGAAAACGTTTTAGACAGGTGTGAAGAAATGCCGTAAAGTAAGAATGCTTTCAAAAACATATATTTTAATTGTTTATTTTTTTATCAATTTACAAAATGCAAAGTCAGCGAACAGAGGAAAAATCTAAACCAAATCATTATTTGGTGTGACTACTCATTGGCTTTAAACCAGTATCAATTCTTCCACTCTTTGTACACTTTGCACAAAGTCAGGGATTTTGTAAGATTAGAGTCAGGTGTATGATCAATCAAATATACCAAGCAGGTGGTAATGATCATTAAATTCATATGTAGTTCAAAACACAATCATTAACTGAAACAGAACTACCTGTGTAGGAGGCTTAAAACTGGGTGAGGAACAGCCAAACTCTGCTACTAAGGTGAGGTTGTGGAAGACAGTTTCATATCACAGGTCATACCTGTACATCATGGCAAGACTGAGCACAGCAACAAGACACAAGGGAGTTATACGGCATCAGTAAGGTCTCTCCCAGGCAAAGATTTAAAAGTTGACTGGGGTTTCAAGATGTGCTGTTCAAGCTTTTTTGAAGAAACACAAATACACATTGAAGACTAGGCGCAATGGTCGGCCAAGGAAACTTAATGCAGCAGATGAAAGACACATCATGCTCACTTCCCTTCAACATCGTAAGATGTCCAGCAGTGACATCAGCACACAACTGGTGGAAACCAATGGGACCCAGGTACACCCATCTACTGTCCAGAGATGTCTGGCCAGAAGTGGTCTTCATGGAAGAATTGCGGCCAAAAAGCCATACCTCTGATGTGGAATCAAGGCTAAGTGACTCAACTATGCAGGAAAACATAGGAACTGGGGTGCAGAAAATTGGCAGCAGGTGCTCTGGACTGATGATTTAAAATGTGAGATATTTGGCTGTTGCAGGAGGCAGTTTGTTGGTGAATGCCAGAGGAGCAGTACAATAATGAGTGTCTGTAGGCAACATTGAAGCATGGTGGAGGTTCCTTGCAGTTTGGAGCTGCATTTCTGCAAATGGAATTGGAGTTTTGGTCAGGATCAATGGTGTCCTCAATGCTGAGAAATACAGGCAGATAGTTATTCGTCATGCGATACCATCATGGAGGCGTTTGACTGGCTCCAAAGGAACTATTTTAAGTGTAAGGAAGAACAAAGAGTCCTGGAAGTGATGGTTTGGCCCCCACCATACGTAGTGGAAATTGCTATTGACATTGGTAGTTGCTAGGAATGACGTGGATGCCTGCACTAGTGGGTGTCCATTATTTCTGCCCCTTTCCTTACATAGCTGAGATTGCTTTTTGCTAGGGATGTAGTGGGTGCCTGCACTAGTGGGTACCCACTATCCATGCCCCTTTGCTTATGTAACGGAGATTCCCATTGACATTGGCAGTTACTAAGAATGCAGTGGGTGCCTGTACTAGTGGGTGCCCACTATCTTTGCCCCTTTGCTAATGTAACGGATATTTCCATTGACATTGGCAGTTACTAGGGATGTAGTGGGTTCCAGCACTTCTGGGTGACCACTATCCTTGTCCCTTTGCTAACGTAGCTGAGTTTACCATTGACATTGGCGGTTGCTAGGGATGTAGTGGGTGCCCACTATCCCTGCCCCTTTCCTTACATAGCTGAGATTCCCATTGACATTGCTGGTTGCTAGGGATGTAGTGGGTGCCTGCACTAGTGGGTGTCCACTATCCCTGCCTCTTTGCTTATGTAACGGATATTCCCATTGACATTGGCAGTTACTAAGGTTGCAGTGGGTGCCTGTACTAGTGGGTGCCCACTATCCCTGCCCCTTAGCTTCTGTAACAGAGAGTCCCATTGACATTTGCAGTTACTAGGGATGCAGTGGGTACCCACTATCCCTGCCCCTTTGCTTATGTAGCTGAGATTGCCATTGACAGTGGCGATTGATAGGGATGCAGTGGGTGCCTGCAGTAGTGGATGCCTACTATCCCTGCCCCTTTGCTTACATAACAGAGATTTCCATTGACATTGGCAGTTACTAGGGATGCAGTGCCCGCCACTACTTCTAAAGGGGAGAGTGACAGCTGGAAGTTGTCACATATAGAAGCAGTAGAAATACCATTCTACAGTGCCTTGAAAAAGTATTCATACCCCTTGAAATTTTCCACAATATGTCATGTTACAACCAAAAACGTAAATATATTTTATTGAGATTTTATATGATAGACCAACACAAAGTGGCACATAATTATGAAGTTGAAGGAAAATGATAAATGGTTTTTACATTTTTTTACAAATAAATATGTGTGGTGTACATTTATATTCAGCCCCCCTGAGTCAATATTTTGTAGAACCGCTTTTCACTTCAATTACAGCTGCAAGTCTTTTTGGGGATGTCTCTACCAGCTTTGCACATCTATAGAGTGAAATTTTTGCCCATTCTTCTTTGCAAAATAGCTCAAGCTCTGTCAGATTGGATGAAGACCGTCTATGAACAGCAATTTTTAAGTCTTACCACAGATTCTCCATTGGATTTAGGTCTGGACTTTGACTGGGCCATTCTAACAAATGAATATGCTTTGGTCTAAACCATTCCATTGTAGCTCTGGCTGTATGTTTAGGGTCGTTGTCCTGCTGGAAGGTGAACCTCCGCCCCAGTCCCAAACCTTTTGCAGACTCTAACAGGTTTTCTTCTAAGATTGTCCTGTATTTGGCTCCATCCATCTTCCCATCAACTCTGACCAGCTTCCCTGTCCCTGCTGAAGAAAAGCATCCCCACAACATGATGCTGCCACCACCATGTTTCACGGTGGGGATGGTGTGTTCAGCGTGATGTGCAGTGTTAGTTTTCCGCCACACATAGCATTTTGCTTTTAGGCCAAAAAGTTCAATTTTGGTCTCATCTGACCAGAACACCTTCTTGTACATGTTTGCTGTGTCCCCCACATGCCTTCTCGCAAACTACAAACAGGACTACTTATGACTTTCTTTCAACAATGTCTTTCTTCTTGTCACTCTTCCATAAAGGGCAGATTTGTGGAGTTCACGACTAATAGTTGTCCTGTGGACAGATTCTCCCACCTGAGCTGTGGATCTCTGCAGCTCCCCCAGAGTTACCATGGGCCTCTTGGCTGCTTCTCTGATGAATGTTCTCCTTGCCCGGCCGGTCAGTTTAGGTGGACGGCCATGTCTTGGTAGGTTTGCAGTTGTGCCATACTCTTTCCATTTTCGGAATGATGGATTGAACAGAGCTCCATGAGATGTTCAAAGCTTGGGATATTTTTTTATACCATGCTTTAAACTTCTCCACAACTTCGTCCCTGACCTGTCTGGTGTGTTCCTTGGCCTTCATGATGCTGTTTGTTCACTAAGGTTCTCTAACAAACCTCTGAGGGCTTCACAGAACAGCTGTATTTATACTGAGATTAAATTACACACAGGTGGACTCTATTTACTAATTAGGTGACTTCTGATCGCAATTGGTTTCACTAGATTTTAGTTGGGGGTATCAGAGTAAAGGGGGGCTGAATACAAATGCACCCCACACTTTTTATATATTTATTTGTAAAACATTTGAAAAACCATTTATCATTTTCCTTCCACTTCACAATTATGTGCCACTTTGTGTTGGTCTATCACATAAAATCCCAATAAAATACATTTACATTTTTGGTTGTAACATGACAAAATGTTGAAAGTTTTAAGGGTATATGAATACTTTTTCAAGGCACTGTATATACAGTTTAGTGCTTGGTTGATGAACAGGGTGTGGATGAGCCCTTTTGGTTGTTAAGCATGGAGCCAGACACCAGAATAATGTAACTCCAGCTCACATTATTACATTATCACTGGATGGCCTCAAAAAAGAAGACATCAGATGCAGAAGAAGGGACAGAGAAGATGGCAGCAGCGGCAACCAAGTGGCGATGGGGCGCGCGGGCCTGCTGGCGCTGGAGGGCAATATGTAAGTATGCGCTCCGCCAGCCTCAAGTTCTGCTTTAAAGTGAAGAAACTCCTTTTGTCTTTCTGAAATTCTCTGGTGGAAACGTTGTATCACTTTCCAGCCTTTCGCACATCGGCTGACATTGTTTCGTCAAGAGAGGTAGGGTCCAAATCTTCGTAACCTGCTCTTGAGTTGCAATTCACAGCAGATCAGCGCAGGAGGAACCATTCTCCATCTTCTCTAATAATTTCTAATAAATCAATCAAAGAGTGGCGGAAGCGGCGATAAGTGGTGTCCGTGTGTGGGCTGCGTGTTAAGCCCCAGTCAAGGCTATTATTAGTTTAAGCAGAGCATTCATTCCGAGCAGCCGTAATAACAGTATCGCTTCACATCTACAGAAAGGGAATAATGATATATTAGAATGTCGTTTGTACAACATTACAATGGATACATCGAAAAAAGCAGCGTGACTCGGGGAGTTTAGTAAATGCACATGAGAATGAGGGGAGGAAAATAAATTGCGGAGGATGCCGTGGGAATTGGAGTGCTTGTTTGCGAGGAAAACGGAACGCCGAAGATGAGCGCAATTCCAAAACTCCTCTTTGCCACAGTTTTCAAAAATATCTGCGCTGATCTGGCCAAGGATGTAATATTAAGCCAACACGACAGAGTCTCTTGAAAGCCCATCCTCCAACCCACTTAGTGGCAGGGTCACCAAAGGGCCCCTGTGAAAAATAATTTTTTGGGCCCCTTCATCCAGCTACCGGCCAACAAAAACACATAATCAATGTGTATCAGAAGTCATCTAAACAGAATAAAGCTGTTTCCAGGTCTACAAGATGGAGTAAGGTACCCCAGCACCCATTGGGCCCACATCTAAAATAAATGGGCCCCTAAGTTCCCAGAGAGCCCTTGTGCAGCTGCACAGTTGGCACAAAGGATATGGACCCAATTATGCTCACGTTTGCTGCTCTCCTCTGCTGCACTCTTGCTTCATTGCTGGTTCTTCAAGGTAGAAGGAGGCATGTGACCTCCAAACATAACGTCGTACCAAACAGGTTCTGCCCCTAAATTTGGTCTGGGCTTCCAGGTTTTAATGCCCTCTTATCCCAAAAGGGTTAATACTAGAAGCCGTTATTGAGAGCCCCAGACTAGGACCTCAGTAGCAGAGACGTTTAAAGCCCAACCCGGGGCTTGTAGCATAAGCAAATAATGGTAGCCAACCCCCCCCAACCCCATATATATATATATATATATATATATATATATATATATATATATATACAGTATATATAATATAATGCTCATTTAGTCTAGTGGGTTTAATAGAGACAGACACACGCCTTACACCTTGGTCCTGGAACTATGGTCTCCTCCTTTCCTGGCCGAAAATGTGGTCTGGTCTTCAACGTTATCAAATACAATACAGGAACTGTACGTGATGACATCAGTGCAGGGATGGCTGCCGAACTGGTGAAAAGGAATGGCTTTGGGGGGCTAATGGTTGGATAGGGAGGAAGCCTGCAGTGCCATGCAGGAAGGTAAGTTATCAAATCTATTATATTCCTCCTGGAATAAACAAGCATTATATTCAGTATATGCAGAAGGCTAGAATTATTTTTTTTTTAATATCTTCCCAGAGTTCCGCTTTAGAGTAGAATTAGGCTCTAGGCAAGGAAGAAGCTTCAGACCCCCCACCCCTTCAACTGACATTGATAAGGATTACAATAGGCATAGAGATTAGGGGCTTGACTTTGGTCCAAACCCATGTTTGGCTGAACCTGTCAGTGCCAGCCCAATTGGCTGTGGCTGGGGCATTCCCCACACCGCAGCTGCATATAATCAAAGGGACATGACATAATTGATCTAGGATGGCCATATGGCCATCTTAGGTCAATGTCATTGATCTAAGATGGCCATGTGGCCCTCTTAGGTCTATGACATTGACCTAAGAGGGCCGTGTGGCCCTCTTAGGTCAATGACATTGACCTAAGACGGCCATATGGCCGTCTTAGGTCAATTCCCTGGCTGGAGCCAACTGGCCTGACACTGCCAGATTCCTTCCAGGTTCATTCGAACATGGGTTTTAGATCGAACCCAAGCTCATCCTTAATAGAGACGTCACCACATTTGCATTGTCACTATTGTCATGGCCCAAGTCTATCCTAACTTGGTTTTAGTCTTGTGAAGTGTCAGGCAGGTGCACAGTTTTGACCAGTTGGTCTACTGTGGGAGCGTGAGAGTTGTAGCTGAGCCATGTGGCCATCTTAGGCCAATGTGATTGAGCTAATGTGGCCCTCTTAGGTCAGTTCCATGGCTAGAGCTAATTGGGCTGGCATGGACAGCTTTCTTCCGGTTTCAGCCAAAAATGGGGTTGGATCAAACCCAAGCTCATTCTTAACACAGACCTCACCTTATTTGCATTGTCTCTATTGACGTGGCCCACCCCCATCAGACACCAACTGCCTACAAGTCTATCCTCCCTTGGTGTTAGTCTTGTGAAGTGTCAGGCAGGTGCACATCTTTGACCAATTTGTCTACTGTGGGACTGTGAGAGTTGTAGCTGAGCCATGTGGCCTTGTGGTCATCTTGGGCTAATGTCATTAATCGAAGATAACCATATAGCCACCTTAGGTCAATATCATTGACCTAAGATGGCCATGTGGCCATCTTAGGTCAATTCCCTGGCTGGAGGCAATTGGGCTGGCACGGACAGCTTCCTTCCAGGTTCATCCGGACATGGGTTTTAGAACGAACCCAAGAGCATCCATAATAGAGACGTCACCACATTTGCATTGCCTCTATTGTCATGGCCCACCCCATCAGACACCAACCAAACAAATCTATCCTCCCTTGGCTTTAAAAAAAAAAAGAATTGTAAAAAATTGGTCTCCTGCCTGAGTTGCCTTGTGGATGATCCAACTCTGCTCTCTAGACTGTTATGCTATCTATTGTGGAGTTGCTTATTAAACAAGCTCTCATGGCTAACAACACACCTCACCGGTGCTTCACAAGCCGCCCACTCATAAGAGGATACCGGCTTGAATGTTTTATGACAGATGAGTCCTACGGTGTAAGACCTCACCTCTCCAGCCTCGTCCTCTCTGCTCCCTCTTTACCCGCCACTTAGGGACAGGCCTTGTTAATAAATAGAAGAATAAAAATCCATTAATGGCCTTGTTTCTAAGAGCATTAATGACTCTGCAAAAAGCCTCTTGTGTTCCTAGGTGGCCCTTTAAAAGGATCTGCCTTTAAATGTTAACAGTGTGGCTGGGGTGGATAGAGTTCAATGCTGAAGTTCATTCTGCTTATATTCTGCCTTCCCTGGTAACCCCTCCCCCCCAAATCAACATGCTAATGAGAATACCTTTCTGTTTTCATTATATAACCTTATTTTACTCCCAGTGATGTCATTACTGGATCTCTGTGTTTCTCAATGCAATGCAGCCAGATCATGGCTGGTGGGAGGGGCCAGCAGGGTATAGACATGTGCAGAACAAAAAAAATAAACATAAATGACTTAAATTTGTTTAATTCACTTAATTCATTTTCCGAATTAGTTTCGTTTATTCGTTTCCGGATCGATTAGAAACGTTTTCGAATCAAATTCGAATAGTTTTCGCATTTGTAAAGTTTTTTGAATCCAAATAGTTTTCGAATTTGAATCAATTTTGAATCTTTTTCCAATAAGAAAAAAATAAAATAGAAAATAAAGGAATAGAATAGAAAAAAAATTGAATAGCACAGTAAAGAATATACCAGAATATAAAATAATATAATATAGTAGAGTAAAACAGAACAAAATAGGATAGAAAATAAAAGAACAGAATAGAATGGAATAGAATTGAATAGAAAGGAATAAAATAGAATAAAAAAAAATAGAATAAAATAGAAAGATTATAACCATCTTCTGAAATTTGAATAGAAAAGAAAAGAATAGAATTAAAAAAAAAACAATAGAATAGAATATAAATAATATATCCATTTTGCAAAATTCAAATAGAAACAATTCGAATTTGAAAAGAATAGAAAAGACTAGAGTAGAATAGAATAGAAAATAACACAATAGTATAGAAAAAAAACAACAGAATAGAATAGAATAGAATGAATATAACCATCTAACCATCTATTCTTTTCTATTCAAATTCAGATTGATTCTATTTGAATTTTGGGAAATGGTTATATTTTTTCTATTCTAATCTATTCTATTCTATTGTTTTTTTTTTGTTTTTTTTTTTAATATTCTTTCTTTATTTGTTTTTTATATTCTATTCTATTCTTTTATTTTCTATTCTATTCTATTATTTTCTATTCAAATTCGAATTTGAATTTTGGGAAATGGTTATATTCTTTTTATTCTATTCTATTCTATTGATTTTTTTAATTCTATTCTTTTCTATTCTATTATAGTCTATTCTATTCTTTTTTTTTCTATTGTATTCTATTCTTTTCTTACGTATTTGAATTAAAATTTATTCTATTTGAAATTCAAATTTCAAAAGATGGTTATATTCTTTCTATGTTGTTCTATTCTGTTTGTTTCTATTATATTCTAGTCTATTCTGTTCTTTTATTTTCTATTCTATTTTGTTCTTTTTTACTCTATCATATTCTATTCTTTTATTTTCTGTTATATTCTTTTCTAGTCTATTATTTTTTTTCTATTCTATTCCTTTCATTTCTATTTAATTCTCTTTGGAAATTGGTAAATGATTCGAGTTCGAATTTCATCAGATTTTTTTTTTTTTCGTTATTTCAGATTTGTTTAAATTCGGTACTATTGTCATTCGGAAATACTGATACATCCGAATTTCCGAAAAACGAAAATTCGTCCAAATTTAAATTTGAAACGAAACGAACCGCACAAGTCTAGTGCTGTACATACAGTGAGGACAGAAAGTATTCAGACCCCCTTACATTTTTCACTCTTTGTTATATTGCAGCCATTTATTAAAATCATTTAAGTTCATTTTTTTCCTCATTAATGTACACACAGCACCCCATATTGTACACACAGCACCCCATATTGTACACACAGCACCCCATAATGTACACACAGCACCCCATATTGTACACACAGGACCCCATATTGTACACACAGCACCCCATATTGTACACACAGCACCTCATATTGTACACACAGCACCCCATATTGTACACACAGCACCCCATATTGTACACACAGCACCTCATATTGTACACAGCACCTCATATTGTACACAGAGCACCTCATATTGTACACACAGCACCTCATATTGTACACAGCACCTCATATTGTACACAGAGCACCTCATATTGTACACACAGCACCCCATATTGTACACACAGCACCCCATATTGTACACAGCACCTCATATTGTACACAGAGCACCTCATATTGTACACACAGCACCTCATATTGTACACACAGCACCCCATATTGTACACAGCACCTCATATTGTACACACAGCACCTCATATTGTACACAGCACCTCATATTGTACACAGAGCACCCCATATTGTACACACAGCACCCCATATTGTACACAGCACCTCATATTGTACACAGAGCACCCCATATTGTACACACAGCACCCCATATTGTACACACAGCACCTCATATTGTACACACAGCCCCCCATATTGTACACAGCACCCCATATTGTACACACAGCCCCCCATATTGTACACACAGCACCTCATATTGTACACACAGCACCCCATATTGTACACACAGCACCTCATATTGTACACACAGCACCTCATATTGTACACACAGCACCCCATATTGTCCACACAGCACCCCATATTGTCCACACAGCACCCCATATTGTACACACAGCACCTCATATTGTACACACAGCACCCCATATTGTACACACAGCACCCCATATTGTCCACACAGCACCCCATATTGTCCACACAGCACCCCATATTGTACACACAGCACCCCATATTGTACACACAGCACCCCATATTGTACACACAGCACCCCATATTGTCCACACAGCACCCCATATTGTCCACACAGCACCCCATATTGTACACACAGCACCCCATATTGTACACACAGCCCCCCATATTGTACACACAGCTCCCCATATTGTACACACAGCACCCCATATTGTACACACAGCACCCCATATTGTACACACAGCACCCCATATTGTACACACAGCACCCCATATTGTACACACAGCACCCCATATTGACAGAAAAACACAGAATTGTTGACATTTTTGCAGATTTATTAAAAAAGAAAAACTGAATATCACATGGTCTTAAGTATTCAGACCCTTTGCTCAGTATTTAGTAGAAGCTCCTTTTGATCTAATACAGCCATGAGTCTTTTTGGGAAAGATGCAACAAGTTTTTCACACCTGGATTTGGGGATCCTCTGCCATTCCTCCTTGCAGATCCTCTCCAGTTCTGTCAGGTTGGATAGTAAATGTTGGTGGACGGCCATTTTTAGGTCTCTCCAGAGATGCTCAATTGGGTTTAAGTCAGGGCTCTGGCTGGGCCATTCAAGAACAGTCACGGAGTTGTTGTGAAGCCACTCCTTCGTTATTTTAGCTGTGTGCTTAGGGTCATTGTCTTGGTGGAAGGTAAACCTTCGGCTCAGTCTGAGGTCCTGAGCACTCTGGAGAAGGTTTTCGTCCAGGACATCCCTGTACTTGGCCGCATTCATCTTTCCCTTGATTGCAACCAGTCGTCCTGTCCCTGCAGCTGAAAAACACCCCCACAGCATGATGCTGCCACCACCATGCTTCACTGTTGGGACTGTACTGGACAGGTGATGAGCAGTGCCTGGTTTTCTCCACACATACCCCTTAGAATTAAGGCCAAAAAGTTCTATCTTGGTCTCATCAGAGAATCTTATTTCTCACCATCTTGGAGTCCTTCAGGTGTTTTTTAGCAAACTCCATGCGGTCTTTCGTGTGTCTTGCACTGAGGAGAGGCTTCCTTTCGGGCCACTCTGCCATAAAGCTCCGACTGGTGGAGGGCTGCAGTGATGGTTGACTTTCTACAACTTTCTCCCGACTGCATCTCTGGAGCTCAGCCACAGTGATCTTTGGGTTCTTCTTTACCTCTGTCACCAAGGCTCTTCTCCCCCGATAGCTCAGTTTGGCCGGACGGCCAGCTCTAGGAAGGGTTCTGGTCGTCCCAAACTTCTTCCATTTAAGGATTATGGAGGCCACTATTCTCTTAGGAACCTTAAGTGCAGCAGAATTTTTTTTGTAACCTTGGCCAGATCTGTGCCTTGCCACAATTCTGTCTCTGAGCTCTTCAGGCAGTTCCTTTGACCTCATGATTCTCATTTGCTCTGACATGCACTGTGAGCTGTAAGGTCTTATATAGACAGGTGTGTGGCTTTCCTAATCAAGTCCATTCAGTATAATCAAACACAGCTGGACTCAAATGAAGGTGTAGAACCATCTCAAGGATGATCAGAAGAAATGGACAGCACCTGAGTTAAATATATGAGTGTCACAGCAAAGGGTCTGAATACTTAGGACCATGTGATATTTCAGTTTTTCTTTTTTATAATAAATGTGCAAAAATGTCAATAATTCTGTGTTTTTCTATCAATATGGGGTGCTGTGTGTACAATATGGGGTGCTGTGTGTACAATATGGGGGGCTGTGTGTACAATATGGGGTGCTGTGTGTACAATATGGGGGGCTGTGTGTACAATATGGGGGGCTGTGTGTACAATATGGAGTGCTGTGTGTACAATATGGGGTGCTGTGTGTACAATATGGGGGGCTGTGTGTACAATATGGGGTGCTGTGTGTACAATATGGGGGGCTGTGTGTACAATATGGGGGGCTGTGTGTACAATATGGGGGGCTGTGTGTACAATATGGGGTGCTGTGTGTACATTCATGAGGAAAAAAATGAACTTAAATGATTTTAGCAAATGGCTGCAATATAACAAAGAGTGAAAGATTTAAGGGGGTCTGAATACTTTCCCTCCCCACTGTAGCTTCCTGAAAACATCACAGCCCCATCCTGATGCAAGCACTGATGCCAATGGAGTGAAGACAGGCGGCATTTACATGCAGACCACCTGAGGTAAGACCCTGGTTGCTAAAACTGAAATCCACTATGACCTCTGGGGCCCTTTTCATAAGTCCCGGGACCCCTTCCCACTTCACCATTTCAGGACCCTTTACTTGTCTGCAACTTTGGTGCGATTCGAGTGCCATAAACTGCAATGTTAAATCACAAAAGACGCAAGAAAGTCACAAGGATATCGCAAGCAAATCACATAATTTTGGGGGCGCAGCCGTGTGAATCGTATCAAGTGCGACCTTTGCGAGTCACACAAAATGCGCAAAAATGGCGGCGTGACTTTACAAACTTTGACAAAGCGCCAAATGAAATTGCGGCTTCAGTGACTTCTTTTCTGCAATTCCCCGTTGAAACCAATTGGATCTCCTATGTTTGTGGCGCAAAAAAAAACAAAACGCGTACAAATGCGCAAAAATTGTGACGCATTCACAAAACGCCAAATGTGAATGCAGCGACTTATTTTCTGCAGTTTCCTATTGAAATCAATTGGCTCTCCTATATTTGCGGCGCGAAAACGCACACAAATGCGCAAAAATTGTGACATTTTTGCGCGCATTCCCAGAGCACCAAATGAGAAGGCAGCCCCAGAGACGTCTTTTCTGCAATTCTCGCCCATTGGGCACCCCATTGAAATCATTTGGCTCTTTTGTATGTGTGGCGCAAAAACACGCAAAAACGTGCAAAAGCTGTGACATGATTTTGCACGCATTCACAAAACGCCAAATGAGAATGAAGCCTCGGTGTCTTCTTTTCTGCAATTCTCACCCATAGGGCACCCCATTGAAATAATTTGGCTCTTTTTTAGGTGTGGCGCAAAAATGCGCATAAACACGCATTCACAAAACGCTAAATGGGAATGCAGCCTCAGTGACTTTTTTTCTGTAATTCCCCGTTGAAATCAATTGGCTCTCCTATGTTTGTGGCGCAAAAAAAACTAAACGCGTACAAATGCGCAAAAATTGTGCCGCAATTTTGCACGCATTCACAAAGCGCCAAATAAGAATGCAGCCTCATCGACTTCTTTCCTGCATTTCCCATTGAAATGAATTGGTCTGCCCTACAAACGACGCGGGTGAACGCGCGCACGTTTGCCCCTGTAGGCATGTCCTAGCCTCAAAGCCCCTCCCCCGGCGCGCGGTCTCAGATATGCGCACGGCCGGCGGGAAGAGCTTAATGGAATGTGAACATTTCAGCCGGTGAATGTTACATGGAAAACTTCCCTTTCCATCGACACAACGTAACGTTTTACGATCCGCATTCCAAAACTTTCTTGAGATTTAGCGCAAAACATTCAGATCCCTTAATTTATGTACGACTGGCGATTTACCCGTGCGATTTGGAAGCACATGAAATAAAGCCGCTCCCACCCCCGCTTCCCGCCATCAAGTCCTTTGAGTGTATTTAAATCACGTTTTTTTTAATTTAAATTGTTGTATGGCTTCCACGCCGGCGATAGCGCGTTCAAGGACACCGAGGTCTCTGCATATAATTAAGGACTAATAGAAGTGTATTAAAAAATGCACAGCAAATAATAATCGCACCAGTACTTGGTCGGGTCTGAAAGGGATTAGGAAACAATACTCTCTGAAAGTGCGCGGATTAAGCGGCCGCGAGGAAACTATTTCAAAAGGTTTTGTCTTCATTATTGTTTTGCGGCGAGATGTTCCCGAGATTCCGGAGCCGGAGATTTCTAACTCACCTGGAAAAAAAAGAAAATCGCAATCTCATTTTTTGTACTTTTCTTTCATTTAAAAAAAATATATATTATTGGTCCCCATTCGCGCCTGGCGATCCCGAATCACCGCCGGAATCGCTGCGATTCCAAATCACACGATGCACATTTGGGGCACCATAATTCTTAACGGTGCCCCCTCAAACACGGTGCAATTTTGCTGCGATCGGCGTGCAAAAAAAAAACACGCAGAAATTGTGTCAAAACGCATCTTTTAAAAAGTTTGCGGCCAAAAAAAAAGAAGAAGCAGGAGCTTCTTTTGGGTGACAAACGCACATAGAGCAGACCATTAAAGTGCAAAAAAAAAAAAAATCGCAAAGCAGGCCTCCTTCAGATCTCCTGATTGGAAATCACAGGCAGAATCACAGAAAAATCAAAATCGCAGCAGAACGCGGGACGCCATTATTCTTATTATTAATAATAAGAATAATAAGAATCTTATATGCGATTTTTCTTTAATGGCACCCCAAATGTGGTGCGATTCTGCCGTGCCGAAATCGCAGCAAAACGCGCCTTTTAAACAAATCGCGCAAAGTTCACCGCCCCAAGACGGAGCGGCTAACGCGCATATTAAAGTGAGTGCGTGACACATGGAAACGCATTAAAAAAATCGCTTGTTCCGCCCTACGTGCAAGAAGCGTGGAAACAGGTCATATATAAATAAGGTCATCTAGAGCCCCCCCAAGATGTATGAGCATTGAATCAGCGATAATCCCCCCCCCCCAAAAAAAAAAAATTGAACACTAATCCTAACCACCCAGCTCAAATCCTCTCTCCCCCCAAATGCCCCCAGCACAAATCTCCTGTCCCCCCCAAAAAAAATCCCCCCCCCCTCCTAGCACAAATCCTCTACCCCTCAAATTCCCCCACCAAGCACAAATTCTTTCCCCTTACTCCAAATCCCCCCCGCCTTCCAGAACAAATTCCCCTCCCCCAATTCCCCATCTGATCACAACCCCCCCCGCCCCCCCCCTCCACACACACACACACAAATTTCCCTTCCTAGTACAAATCCCCCCCCCCCAAAAAAAATATATATTTCCACTCTACCATATTTACTTTTATAGCACAAACCTGCCAAATCCCCCTCTTAGTACAAATCTTCTTCCTCCACCCCCCTCCTGACACAAATCCCCCCTCCTAGCACAAATCCTCTTCCCCATCCCCCTCTCCCAACACAAATCCCCCCTCCTAGCAGGAATCCTCTTCCCCCATCCCCCCTCCCAACACAAATCCCCCCCCCCCAGCACAAATCCTCTTCCCCTTCCCCTCTCCCAACAAAAATACCCCCTCCTAGCACACATTCTCTTCCCCCCATCCCCCCACCCAACACAAATCCCCCCTCCTAGCACAAATCCTCTTACCCCACCCCCTTCCTGACACAAATCCCCCCCCCAGCACAAATCCTCTTCCCCATCCCCTCTCCCAACAAAAATCCCCCCTCCTAGCACAAATCCTCTTCCCCTACCCCCCCTCCTTACACAAATCCCCCCCCTCCCAGCACAAACCCTCTTCCCCATCCCCCTCCCAACACAAATCCCCCCTCCTAGCAAGAATCCTCTTCCCCATCCCCCCTCCCAACACAAATCCTCTTTCCCCCATCCCCCCTCCCAACACAATTTTTTTTAAATCACCACTCCTAGCACCCCCCAAAAAAATATATATATTTCCACTCTACCATATTTACTTTTATAGCACAAACCTGCCAAATCCCCCTCTTAGTACAAATCCTCTTCTCCCACCCACCCCCGACACAAATCCCCCTCTTAGCACAGATCCTCCTCCCCATCCCCTCTCCCAACACAAATCCCCCTCCTAGCAAAAATCCTCTTCCCCATCCCCCCTCCCAACACAAATTTCCTTAAATCACCACTCCTAGCACCCCCCCCCCCCCCAATTTTCCCCTCCCAGAACAATTCTTACCCCCTGACACCCCCCAAAGTCCCCCTTACCAGACCCGCCGGTAGCGGCGGAGACAATCACGTCCTTCCCCCTGTTTGGCTGGCTGCCGAGTAAGAGGAAGATGGCCCCGACTCGGCTCCATAGCACTGACTGGCGGAAGTGACGTCAAATGTAACTTCTGCTCAATGCTCTTAAAGGAGAATTTTTTTCTTTTTTTTTTTTTCAAATTCCATTTTTTTTATTATTGAGATCTGAGGTCTTTTTGACCCCCAGATGTCACATTAAAGAGGACCTGTCATGTTTTTTTCTGTTACAAGGGATGTTTACATTCCTTGTAATGGGAATAAAAGTGACCCACATTTTTTTTTTTAAAAGGACAGTGTCAAAAAAAAAAAAAAAAAAAAAAAAAAAGTAAAATAAATAATAAAAAAAATGTAAAGCGTCCCGTGCAGAAGTGAACGCACACGTAAGTCGCACCCGCATATGAAAATGGTGTTCAAACCACACATGTGAGGTATCACCGCGATCGGTAGAGCGAGAGCAATAATTCTAGCCCTGGACCTCCTCTGTAACTCAAAACTGGTAACCTGTGGAAATTTTTAAACGTCGTCTATGGAGATTTTTAAGGGTAAAAGTTTGTCGCCATTCCACCAGCCGTCACAATTTTGAAGCGTGACATGTTGGGTATCAATTTACTCGGCGTAACATTATCTTTCACAATATAAAAAAAAATTGGGCTAACTTTACTGTTGTCTTATATTTCAATTAAAAAAAGTGTTTTTTTTTTTCCCCAAAAAAAGTGCGCTTGTAAGACCGCTGCGCAAATACGGTGTGACAGAAAGTATTGCAACGACCGCCATTTTCTTCTCTAGGATGTTAGAAAAAAAATATATAATGTTTGGGGTTCTAAGTAATTTTCTAGGAAAAAAAAAAAAAAAAACACGTCACGCTTTAAAAACACGTCTAAAATGCATCAAAAGCGCACCACGGTTGCGTTTTCTGTGCGTTTTTTTTTTTTTAGTCACATGTCCATGTTTCACAGGTGCATGCTGGGAGTCAGGCAACCATAAAACGCACCAGAAACGCATCAAACGCACGTATGCGTTTTCACCGCGTTTTTTTGTGACGGAGCAGCCTGAATCTGCCTGTCATCGCTTTCGACTGCACGCCCCGTTTGTCCGGCGCCGCCGTTTAAGCAGATGCCAGTCTTGTCTGGGTTGCGTTGATCCACGGCTCGCCATTCCCAGCGCCGACAAATAAGGCAGAGAAATGCGATAAAGGGCACTTAGTAGGTGGCATGCGGAGAGAGCGACAAAAACACGAACACAACCAACTGTTTTATGGCTCCGACACAGACTGTTAAGCGACAATCTTGACGGAAAGCGATGAGCCCCTCATCCGCGGAGGGAACCTTTAAGTTAATTCGGCTCTGAGTTATGACCCGTCCGCCGCCGCCAGCCGCTCGCTTCAATCCCGCTTTAATTTATACGTCGGGCCGCGTCATAGGAATCTATTAGCCGTTTATCTATACGGCTCCTAATAGGAAACGGCGAACAATTGGTGGGGAGCCGGCGACAAATTGCTCTCTCGCACCCGGCATCATCGAGTTAAGTACGGGAATAACTTTGGCTGTCATTCCAGCTTTGGCGCAGACGTCTCGCTCTTTATCTGCCGTCATCGGTGGGGGGAACGGGACAGGTCCGTTCGAAAAAAAAAAACGAAGGCGGCGAGTTGTGTTCTCAGGATATATATGAGCCAATCGCTGACAGGACGGCCAATTTACAGTGGGACAGTCTGCGCTAATAGCGGGTATCAGTTACACGGGTAATACCTGCGAGAGACGCTCATCCCAGAATGGATTTCTGCCGCGGTAATAGAGTTGTGCGGACGCAAAGCAAATTTTTTTTTTCGTTCTGAACTCCGAACAGCTGAATACAAGTCTATTGGAGCTGATTTACCTGCCAATGGATTTGTAGGTCTGTCCATCCAGTCCTGAGATTTACACAGCTCTGCCGCCCAGTGCAGCCCTGTCTAGCAGGTCTGGAGATCTGATTTTTTTTTTCTCTGCTGCAGTTCAGTAACAATTAGAGCCCATTCAGATGAGTGCATTGCGGTAAAACATGCATTATATGCGCTGTGGTGCCATTCATTCCTAATAGCACCCTAATGCTCTAAGGCATGGGGTTGGGGGGACAAAAAAACGATTTCATTAATTAATCAAAAATTTAAATCAATTAATAAACACACTCTAAGAAAAAACTTCACACCCAAAGCCCCCCCCTTTTGCATCAAAAGCCCTCCATAAGATCAGAGCCCCCTCCGTCACGTTAGAGTCCCCCTTTAACATAAAAGAAACCCCTATCAAATCAAAGCCCCCTCCTTCACATCAAACCCCCATTTTACATAAGAAGTTCCTCCTTCACATCAGAGCCCACCCACTTTTTACAGCAGACTTCCCCCCTTGCACACTAGAGCCCCCCTCTTACATCAGAGCCCCCTCCTTCACATCAGAGCCCCCCTCTTACATCAGAGCCCCCTCCTTCACATCAGAGCCCCCCTCTTACATCAGAGCCCTCTCCCTCACATCAGAGCCCCCCTTTTAAGGCAGAGCCCCCTCTTACATCAGAGCCCCCTGCTTCACATCAGAGCCCCTTCTTTACATCAGAGCCCCCCTTTTACATCAGAGCCCCCCTTTTAGATGAGAGCTCCCTCCTTCACATCAGAGCCCACCCACTTTTCACAGCAGACTCCCCCCTTGCACACTAGAGCCCCCCTCTTACATCAGAGCCCCCAGCTTCACATCAGAGCCCCTTCTTTACATCAGAGCCCCTTCTTTACATCAGAGCCCTCTCCCTCACATCAGAGCCCCCCTTTTACATCAGAGCCCCTTCCTTCACATCAGAGCCCTCCTTTTAGATCAAAGACCGTCCTCCACATCAGAGCCCCCCTTTTAGATGAGAGCTCCCTCCTTCACATCAGAGCCCCCCTTTTACATCAGAGCCCCCTCCTTCACATCAGAGCCCCCCTTTTAGATCAAAGACCCTCCTCCACATCAGAGCCCCCCTTTTACATGAGCGCCCCCTCCTTCACATCAGAACCCCCCTTTTACATCAGAGCCCCCTTCTTCACATCAAAGCCCATCTTTTACATCAGAGCCCCCTCCTTCACATGAGAGCCCCCCTTTTACATCAGAGCCCCCTTTTGCATCAGAGCACCCTCCTTCACATCAGAGCCCCCTTTTGCATGAGAGCCCCCTCCTTCACATCAGAGCCCCCTCCTTCACATCAGAGCCCCCACCTTCACATCAGAGCCCCCACCTTCACATCAGAGCCCCCCTTTTACATCAGAGCCCCCTCCTTCACATCAGAGCCCCCCTTTTACATCAGAGCCCCCTCCTTCACATCAGAGCCCCCCTTTTACATTAGAGCCCCCTTTTGCATCAGAAACCCCTCCTTCACATCAGAGCCCCCCTTTTACATCAGAGCCCCCTCCTTCACATCAGAGCCCCCTTTTGCATGAGAGCCCCCTCCTTCACATCAGAGCCCCCTCCTTCACATCAGAGCCCCCACCTTCACATCAGAGCCCCCACCTTCACATCAGAGCCCCCCTTTTACATCAGAGCCCCCTCCTTCACATCAGAGCCCCCCTTTTACAT
Organism: Aquarana catesbeiana; assembly: GCF_042186555.1. Lineage (NCBI taxonomy): Eukaryota > Metazoa > Chordata > Amphibia > Anura > Ranidae > Aquarana > Aquarana catesbeiana. The sequence goes on along the minus strand of NC_133334.1, from coordinate 268,588,232 downwards.
CAGAGCCCCCTCCTTCACATCAGAGCCCCCCTTTTACATTAGAGCCCCCTTTTGCATCAGAAACCCCTCCTTCACATCAGAGCCCCCCTTTTACATCAGAGCCCCCTCCTTCACATCAGAGCCCCCCCTTCTTCACATCAGAACCCCCCCTTTTACATCAGAGCCCTTCTCCCCCACATCAGAGCCCCTCTTTTAAGTCAGAGCCCACCCACACATCAGAACCCCCTTTTACATCAGACGCCCCTTCTTTACATCAGAGCACCCTTTTACACCACAGCCCTCTTTAAAATCAGAGCCCCCTCCTTCACATCAAAGCCCCCCTTCTACATCAGAGCCCCCTCCTTCACAGCAGAGTCTCCAGCCCCCCCCCCCCCCCCCCAAATCGTGAAGTGTGAATTGGGCCCTAAGAGGAGAGAAAATTACCTTGATAATCTTTTATCCATTTTTTTTTTTTTTTTAAATAAAATCACAGGTATGCCCAAGAGAAACAAAATTACTTTGTATAAAAGATCCTTTTATAAGAAAAAGGGCCCCCAGTCACATGTACCCTGCGTGTTAACCCATGACACAATGCACATACATTAACGCACAAGAACATGTGACCGGCCCCGCTTATCTTATGATCTTTTATACAAAATAACCTTTTTTTTCTCTTTGGCATACCGGTGCGTTTATAAAAAAAAAAAAAAAAAAATCCATAAAAGATAACTAAGTAGATTTTATTTTTTTCTCCTAATACCGGAGCGTCCATCTGCAAATCTTCTATTACATCCTAAATTAATATAAATTCTATCAGCTGGCATTGTACCTGACCTAAATGGCACTGAAAGACATTACTATTCCCTAATAACAGGGCCTATTAAATCTTCATCCGCTCCTCTCCCACCATTGTGAAGAGAAAACAGCGTTTTTAATAACTGGGATCGTCTATTATAGAGGATAGAATTATAGGGAACGCGATGCCAGGCAGATGTGGGCAAAGACGCCCGGGTATCACTTTCCCCATTGGCCAGGTGAATGGATGGATTCAATTCGAAGTGGAATGTGCGAAATTGCCAAACTTTTTTTTTTTTGTTGCTTTTTTTGCTTTTTTTTTATCATTTTAAGGGAAACTTTATATCTGAAACAATTTGGTGTGCCTCTTGACGCAGGTGTTTTAGGATTTGGAGCTGTTTTTTAGTTTAAAGTGGAACGCCAGAATTTTTCGTTTTTGTTTTTTAGGCCCCCATTGACACTTTGGGAGAATCAGCGCGATTCCAAAGTGCGCTAAAATCGCGGCAAAGCTCGCAACATGTGTTCGGGTGCCATTCAATCTCAATGGCACCCTAAAGGTGCGATTTTGCCACAATTGTTGGGTGACAGAAACGTGTGAAAATCGCGGCAAGGGGTGTAGGAGCTTCTTTTGCACGTCAAACGTGCAAAGGGAAGCCCATTCGATGGGCTGCCCTATGCACGACACGCGGAAATGTTTGTAAATCGCACCACACAAAATCGCATGCGGGAATGCGTGTTCCCACCACGCAAAGTGTGAATGGGGCCTTGGTTTTGGACAGAATGGAGGGAGGTTAGAACCTCTGTCGGGTTCTTATTGCTGGAAGGTGTAGGTGGAACGGGAACATCACACCAAGCTTTTATGCCCCGTTCACACTTGGGGATTTGGAATCACGGGCAAAATCGCGGTAAATCACATTGGCAATCGCAGCACGCGTCTGGGAGCCATTATCCTTCAATGGCACACCAAATGCGAGGATATTCTGCCACGATTGTCTGACATCAGGATCGCGCAGCAATCTTGGCAAATCATGCCATTAAAAATCGCGTGAAGCTTGTCACCCGAAAAAGGAGCAGGGGCTTCTTTTCAGGCGACAGACGCAAACGGGGCACTCCGTTCAAAGGAATGGGCTGGCCCTATGCAGAATTGCATAAAAAAACGCGTTGTCAGAATTGCTTAGCAGGAACGCTTGTTCACCGCTGTGCGATAATGTGAATGGGGCCTTAGGAGTCTGAAAATACAGTGGGGGAAAATAATGATTTGATCCCGTGCAGATTTTGTAAGTTTGCCCACTTACAAAGAAATGAAGGGTCTATCATTTTTATCATAGGTGTATTTTAAATGATAGAGACGGAATATCAACCAAAGATCCAGAAAAAACACATAATACAAATGTTATAAATTGAGTTGTACTTCAGTGAGTAAAATAAGTATTTGATCCCCTACCAACCAACGATGATTCTGGCTCCCACAGACTGGCTATAGTATGTGCTCATGTGGTACATAGATTAGTCCTGTCAATTTAAGAAGGTGCTCCTAACGACAACTCATTATGTGTATAAAAGACACCTGTCCACCGAATCTTTCTTCCATTCAGACCTCACCATCATGGCCAAGACCAAAGAGCTGTCAAAGGACATCAGGGACAAGATTATAGACCTGCACAAGGCTGGAATGGGCTACAAGACCATCAGCAGGAAGCTTGGTGAGAAGAAGACAGCTGGAATGGGCTACAAGACCATCAGCAGGAAGCTTGGTGAGAAGAAGACAGCTGGAATGGGCTACAAGACCATCAGCAGGAAGCTTGGTGAGAAGAAGACAACTGTTGGAGTGATTGGAAGAAATACAAATGGAAGAAATACAAAATAACCATCAATCGCCCTCGGTCTGGAGCTCTATGCAAGATTTTGCCTCATGGGGTGAGGATGACCAAGAGAAAAATGAGGGATCAACCCAGAACTACACAGGATGAGCTTGTGAATCATCTCAAGGCAGTTGGGACCACAGTCACAAAACAAACACAATACAACGCCATGGATTTAAATCCTGCAGCGCCCGCAAGGTCCCCCTTCTCAAGAAGGCACATGTACAGGCCCATCTGAAGTTTGCCAATGAACATCGAACTGATTCAGAGAAGGATTGGGAGAAAGTGCTGTGGTCAGATGAGACCAAAATTGAGCTCTATGGCATTAACTTGACTCGCCGTGTTTGGAGGAAGAAAAATGCTGACTATGACCCTAAGAACACCATCCCTACAGTCAATCATGGAGGTGGAAACATTATGCTTTGGGGTTGTTTCTCTGCTAAAGGTACAGACTGACTTTACCGCATTGAGGGGCCAATGTATTGTAAAATCTTGGATGAGAACCTTCTTCCATCAGCCAGAACACTGAAGATGGGTCGTGGATGGGTCTTCCAGCATTACAATGACCCAAAATATACCGCCATGGCAACAAAGGAGTGGCTCAAGAAGAAGCATGGAGTGGCCTAGCCAGTCTCCAGACCTTAATCCTATAGAAAATTTATAGAGGGAGTTGAAACTTTGAGTTGCCAAGCGACAGCCAAGAAACTTTAAGGATTTAGAGAAGATTTGTAAATAAGAGTGGACCAAAATCCCTCCTGAGATGTGTGCAAACCTGATCACCAACTACAAGAAATGTCTTACCTCTGTGCTTGCCAACAAGGGTTTCTCCGCCAACTACCAAGTCATGTTTTGCTTGGGGATCAAATACCTATTTTACTCACTGATGTGTTTCTGTTGCATTTCCATTGATTTCAATGAGAGGTTCGTTTTTGGTGTACTTTTTAACCACTTCAGCTCTGAAAGGTTTTACCCATTTCCTGACCAGGACATTTTTTTGGCGATACAGCACTGCGTCGCTTTAACTGACAATTGCACAGTCGTGCGACACTGTACCCAAATTGATGTCCTTTTTTTCCCACAAATAGAGCTTTCTTTTGGTGATATTTGATCACCTCTACGCTTTTTATTTTTTGCAGAGAAGAAAAAAAGAAAAAAAAAAAAAAACGTTTTAACCCTGCGCTTACCCAACAACTCAGCAGCTCACACAACAAATAAGGATTTTGTCTAAAGTTATAAGTGCACAAACAAGTGTAGCGCTAGAGATTTTACAAGCTTATGATATAACTTATATATAAGAATATGAAAGGAAAAGTCTATGTCAGTCCACAATGTGCAAAAATACAGTCTCTGGTGCTCTTCAGATGTCCCTTCAGATACAGAAGACTGTTGTTAATCCAAAGGGTATATAGAATTCCTTAATCACCACGTGGACAACACATGCAAAAAATTAGGTGTGATGGACCCTCCACACAGAGAGAGTGAAGGCTTACCAGAGGAACTGACGTTGGAACGCACACAGACATACCATATTGAGGCTTGGAATGCACGCGTGTCCGCCATCTTGGCCAAACCCGGAAGTGCTTGTTAATTTTAGATACGAGCTGGATCCTCATTAAGGGGGCTAAGGTATCTATATTAAGGGACATGGCAGCAGTGGGTGAGTACCCCAGATGAAGTCTTATAAGACGAAACGCATCGGGAGACTCCACTGCCTGCCTTAATTTTACTTGAAGCGCTTTTTTTACTACAGAAATGTAAGTTGTTTACTTATTTTAATAAATTCGTTTCACAAAACGGTATTATGCTATGTGGCCCCCCTTCTTTATTTCATATGGGCTATTCCTTTGAGATGATCCACGGGAAGGTTTGCCATCCATTTTAAAGAAAGTTCCCTCACGGCTCTGGATACGTTTGGAGTTTTTGCTGCCATCCAGTTGGGAGGTCCTTCCTTTTATTGCCTGTTGGTGATACAAGCTAGATTGACTCATTGAACGTATGTTCTTATGAGTTCAGTTCCTCTGGTAAGCCTTCACTCTCTCTGTGTGGAGGGTCCATCACACCTAATTTTTTGCATGTGTTGTCCACGTGGTGATTAAGGAATTCTATATACCCTTTGGATTAACAACAGTCTTCTGTATCTGAAGGGACATCTGAAGAGCACCAGAGACTGTATTTTTGCACATTGTGGACTGACATAGACTTTTCCTTTCATATTCTTATATATAAGTTATATCATAAGCTTTTTATTTTTTGCCCTATAAACAAAAAGAGACCAACAATTTTGAAAAAAAAAACAATATTTTTTACTTTCTGCTATAATACATATACAAAAAAAAATGTAGCAAAACAAATTTCTTTATCAATTTAGGCCAATATGTATTCTTCTACATATTTTTGGTAAAAAATCCCAATAAGGGTATATTGATTGGTTTGCGCAAAAGATATAGAGTCTATAAATTACAGGATAGATTTAGGGACTTTTATTTTTTTTTTTTTTTTTTACTGGTAATGGCAGCGATCTGCGATTTTTTTTTTTTTTTTAGTGAGACTGGGACATTGCAGCGGACAAATCTGACACTGAATGACACTTTTTGAGGACCGGTGACACCTATATCAGTGATCAGTGTTTAAAAAAAAATGCACTGTTACTGTATAAATGGTACTGTCAAGGAAGGGGTTAACGCCAGGGGCGATCAAAGGGTTAAATGTTCCCTGGGGAGGTGATTTCTAACTGTAGGGGGCAGTGTCACACTGAAGGAAAAGAGAGATCCGTGATTCAGCTTAGCTGAATCACAAGATCTCTCTTTACCTTCCTGACAGATCCGCCGTTTGCCTTGTTTACACAGGCAGATGGCTGATCCGTCTCTCCTGTGAACGATCGGCCGGGTCGTGGCGGCCATTGTGGCCGCCGGACCCACTGATTGGCTCCCGCTGTGTCCAATTACAGTGGGAGCGGCACGCTGGCAGCGCACGAGCCCCCCTCACCAGCGTGCACAAAATCACGTACAGGTTTGTGATTTTGCTCAACTGGGCAACCCTGTAAATGTATGTGGGGCGATCTGGAAGCGGTTAAACAGCGCACCAAAGATGTTGCATGCAGGACTTTTCAAAACGTTCCCGGAAACGCAGCGCACTGATGTGAGCAGATATATAGGATTTAAAGGGAAATCATTTTCATGTCCCTTTTGTCACGCTGAAAAGGTGCGCTCTAGAGTGACAAAGGCACACCAGTGTGAAAGGGATCTAAGACCTATAACTTACCATCACCAAAGCCCGTTCTCCATGCTGATTGGAGAGCTTTAGTTCTGACTCAGTATGGGGAGGGGAGTATCAGACCTCTGCAGAGTGACCACTGCTTCCACACAGAGAGTCAAGGTCCTCTGCAGCATGCTGGCAAGGAACCTGCTTTACTACTCAGGCTGTGGCTGCTTTCCGAAGAAAGTGAACTGTAATGCTGCGTACATACGATCGGATTTTCCAACGGGAAATGTTGGATGTGAGCTTGTTGGCGGTAAGTCCGACCATGTGTACGCTCCATCGGCCATTTGTTGTCGGACTTTCCGCCAATAAATGTTGGCTAGCAGGTTCTCAAATTTTCCGCCAACAAATGTCTGTTGTCGGTTTTTCCGATCGTGTGTACACAAGTCCCTCGGACAAAAGTCCAAAGTACAAACACACATGCTCGGAAGCAAGGACGAGCCGGAAGCGGTCGGTCTTGTAAACTAGCGTTCATAATGGAGAATTTACATTCGTGACGCGGCAAATTATGAAATCTGGAAATGCAGCGCACAATTCTCCTCTTCTTTAATGGGATAATAATGAAGCTGCTTTGCTGGTGATACTGATGGAGTTATGGCAAACAAATTTTCAAAGGCTTTTTTTTCTAGTGATATCAAGAATAATATTATTATGTTTTTTGTTTTTTTTTGGGGGGGCAAGTTACCACAACACCATTATCCCGTAGTTTTTAATATCAAAGATACAACTATGTTGGTGTCCCTTCTCAATTTTACATTGTATTTTTTAAACTGTAACTGCCGACTCCCAAACTGTCATTTGAAGTAAAACACACAGCCAAGTATTATTCTACACAATTTTTTTTATTGTGCATAAAAAAAAGAAAAGAAATAAAATTAGACATGATATCTGCCAATACAACTTAACCAAAAAGTGCATTCTATGCATTCAAAAATATAGAAAATATAACAAATCAAATCATTATTATTCAACCAAAAAATAAAATAAAAGCCTCATGCATGTGTCCTGCTTCTTAATATAGGGGGTCACCAATGCCAAGAGTTGGTGAAAGTAGGGGTCCGTCATCCGGAGATAATTCCAAAAATCATCCGGATTATTCTCCTGGAGCTCCCACAGCAAAGGCATATGACATAATTGGTCACAATTAATAAAGCAACCAGTTTTTGGTCCAAGAAATCCTCCTCCTCCTGTTCCTGGACTGGACTTGGGTCAAACCAATAACTCCAAGGCCAATAATATATAACACGTTATCTCCTCCGATTCCGCAACATGTCTGGTTGACGAACGGCCGTTCAGAAACGAACTGAAAAGCGCAAAATGAAAAGTGCAAAATGAAAAGCGCGAATCAACACTCACCAAACTTCTACCAACACGAAATTAGCAGAAAGAGCCCAAAGGGTGGCGCTAAAGAGCTGAAAAACCACGTAGTACGTCACTACGTTTGTGTTTGTTGACAATTCCTTGCCGTTTGTATGCAAGACAAAATCCAGGCACACGCCTTCAGACAAAAGTCCGAGGTTTTGTCTGCGGAAAATCCGATCGTGTGTACAAGGCTTAAGACTTTGCACACCTTTTGTTTTGATGAACCTGTGGCTGATTTCAACCAAAGACTCAATTGGGCTTTAGTTTCTATTTTTGACAGGAGTTCCCCTTTAAATAATCCATAACTACCCCTCCCCCCCCCCCCTTTGTGCGACCCGACCTCTCCGTTCTGCTAGAATCTCCATTTATTTCTGTTTTACGGAAGAGAGGAGAAATGATTGTTCTTTTGAAGATTATACATTGCTAAACATCTATTCAACTTTCTTTGCTAAGTTTCCACTGCAATTTTCTTATAATAATTTATGACATCTTGCCAAAAAGTCAATACTCAGAGTCAGGTAAAATCCATAAAGCATTCTCGTAGTGAGCGCTAATGTTACGCTCCCAGGCCGGGCGATCTGCAGCCGCAGTGGTGCTGCTCTGACCTGCTGGAAAAGTCCTTGACTCCCCCGGGGGCGATCATATTCCGCCCTCGTCCCCCCCTATAGATCCTATCAATCATCTGCTGTCCGATTTCAGATCCTGTCACTTGACGGAACTAAAGGGACAGAACATGGAAATATGGTCACGGGGGGCAAAAATCCATCAGGGGCACATAGGCACTTAAGGCATGCTAAAATGGCTTGCAATAACATTGCCTTGGGGGCCACTTTAGCATCCCGGGAGTTCTTAAAGTGGTACTTTCTGCAAACAAGTCTGCATTTAAAAAATCTGATATGTCACAGTAAACATGTGTGATTGAGGGGTTGTGTGATGGGGGGGCTGAGTGATTGGGGGGCTCTTTGAAGAGGACACACAGTGAGAACTGTGTAAGGGGGGGGGGCTCTTTGATGAAAGACTGTGTGATTAGAGGGCTCTGTTATGGAGTGACTGTGTGATTGGGGGTTCAGTGTTAGGGGGGACTGTGTTTTTGGGGTTCAATGACAGGGGGACTGTGTGATTGGTGGGGCTTTGTGATGGGGGAATGTGTGATTGGGGGTTCAATGACAGGGGGACTGTGTGATTGGTGGGGCATTGTGATGGGGGGATTGTGTGATTGGTGGTTCAGTGAGAGGGGGGCTGTATGATTGGGGGCTCTGTGATGGGGAACTGTGTGATTGGGGGGCTTTGTGAAGGGGGACTCTGTGATTGGAGGGGCTTTGTTATGGAGGAATGTGTGTTTGGGGGTTCAATGACAGGGGGACTGTGTGATTGGGGGCTCTGTGTTAAGGGGGACTGTGTTTTTGGGGCTCAATGACAGGGGGACTGTGTGATTGGTGGGGCTTTGTGATGGGGGGATTGTGTGATTGGGGGTTCAGTGAGAGGGGGGCTGTTTGATTGGGGGCTCTGTGATGGGGGACTCTGTGATTGGGGGCTCTATGATAGGGAAACTGTGTTATTGGAAGTTCTATGATGGGAGGATTGTGTGATTGGTGGATCTGTGATGGGGGAACTGTGTGATTAGGTATTCTATGCTAGTGAGACTGTGTGATGGGTGGGGGTGGGGGGGCTCTTTGATGAAAGACTGTGTGATTAGAGGGTTCTGTTATGGAGTGACTGTGTTTTTGGGGGTTCAATAATAGAGGGACTGTGTGATTGGTGGGGCTTTGTTATAGGGAATTTTGTGATTGGGGGGCTCTGTGATAGGGGGAATTGGTGATGGGGGTTCTGTGTGAAGGGGATTTGGGGGGTTATGATATGGGGACTGTATGATTGGGGCTGGTTTATAATATGGGGACTGTGTGATTGGGGAGCTCTGTAATGTGAAAAATGTTTGATTGGGGGTTTTATGCTAAGGAGACTGGGGGGCTGTTTGATGGGGGACTTTGTGATTGGAGAGCTCCATGATGGGGACTGTGTAATGGGGGGGTTGTGATAGGGGGACTATGTGATTGGAGAGCTCCATGATGGGGACTGTGTAATGGGGGGGTTGTGATAGGGGGACTATGTGATTGGAGGTGCTCTGTGATGGGGAAATGTTGGGGGTATAATGATAGGGAGGCTGTGTGATTGGGGGCTCTATGCTAAGGGGACTCTGTGACTGGGGGGCTCTGTGATAAGGGGAATGTGTGATGGGGGTTGTGTAATTTTGGGGGAGTTATGATATGGGGACTTTGTGATTGTAATGTGGAAAATGTTTGATTGGGGGTTTTATGCTAGGGAGACTGGGGGGGGGGGCTGTTTGATGGGGGACTTTGTGAATGGGGGATCTATGATAAGGAGACTGTGTGATTGGGGGACTCTGTGATGGGGTAATGTGTAATGGGGGCTCTGTGATGTGGGACTTTGTGATTGGGGAGTCGGAGCTCTGTGATGGGAACTGGGGGGAGGGGGGGTTATGATAGGGGCACAGTGTGATTGGAGGGGCTTTGTGATGGGGAACTGTGTGATTGGGGGTGTAATGATAGGGAGGATGTGTGATTGGGGGCTCTATGCTAAGGGGCCTCAGGATTTTTCATACTTTTATAGGGAGCTGTGACTGAAAACTAATAAGAAACACGGCCCTGAACTGCTGATTCTGCCTAACAGACATTATTTTGCCATTATGGCTCCTTCTATGTCCCTACGCCACCACTAATTTGGAACACTACACCCCCCCCCCCCCACCCCCACCCCCCCATGATCCTGTTTAGCCATTCTTCTCTTTTATGATGTGGTCCACCGTTGACATATTATTATTTTTTTCACAATAAACGCCTTTTGTCATTCCTGGCAGACTTATCCATCCTATCTTAAAGGCTGTTTTTTTTTTTTTGTTTTGTTTTTTTATTATTATTATTAAATTTGCAAGGTATAAAACTGTGACTGACAAATATTCTCTCTATACTTATCCGAATGCATAAATAATAGATCTCTATCTGCTCCGCTAAAGATTAGACAAGAGGTCAGGTTTGAGATGCAAGTCATCTTCATAGCGGTTTTTGCTCCCAGATCTTTAGGAGAAACATTTAAATGTATTCAGAATGCTTTTTCTTTTTTTTCTTTTTTTTTTTCTTTTTTTTAAGCTTCGTTTGGTAGGTACCTGGAATGTTAACGTTATTTGCAAGAGGAAGGTAGAATCTCAGCAGGGAAATGTGTCTTATTAAACTCCGAAACTGAACCTGTTACAATATCATTTAGTGTGCTTCCTCCTTTCATTATTTTTTTCTTTTTGTCACTCTGTCCTCAGACTGAAAATCCATGCAGTCTCCCAGCTCCTGGCTGTACATAACAGCGCCAAACAATCAGCTGACATTCCTTTAACAACATGCTGTCTGGGGACATCTTCTTATATATATATATATATATATATATATATATATATATATATATATATATATATATATATATTTTTTTTTTTTTTTTAATTAAAATTTTCATCATAGAAATTTATAGAAATTTACTTAAAGTGGATGTAAACCCGACATTTTTTTTTTTTAATTAAGGCTTGCACCGTGTACAGTATAGGATTTCATGTCATCTGTGCCCAGTCTTGCCACAAAGAGTTAATCCAGCTCTGAGCAATCCTCTTATCTTTTTTCAGTGAGATAAAAACTGACACACAGAGAGATACCAGTCCCTTCTTCCCTCTTGCTGTGAGTGACAGTTGATTTACATATCTCATGCACAAGCCTGAGAGAGACATTCTGTGTACTTCACATCCCCTCCTCCTTTCTTCTCCAGCTCTCCCAGGATTGGCTGCTCCACACCTCAGCATGATTGGGCATGCTGAAGTCATGTGGTGACTTTTCTGGGTTTTGACTGGATGTTAGAGATCATAGCAGAAGTTCAGTGTAAGAAATAAACAGGAGAAAATGCATGTTGACAAGCGGAGTGTAGAGGTGGGCGGGGAGTCTACTGACATCACGACTCCACCCACCGAGCTCCAGACAACAGACCCGCCCACAGAATCTGCAGTTTTTTGGGTCTCATAACAGACAGAGGGGAGACATTTGACAGGTAAAGATACATGCAGGAGGCGTGTATATCCTTATATATAACCACTATGGCAGTTTATAAAGGATGAGAGTGGGTTTACATCCACTTAAAGAAAGAATAAAAAACACGATTAGCAACATGGAAATGTACACTAAAGCCCATTAGTGCCTTAAATATATTTAGAGATCTGCCCAAGTACATTAACCTAGGTTACTGGGAAATCTTTAAAGGAGGAGTACAGCACTCCTTCGTTCTGCACTCCTGTGACCCTTTTTCAGCAGACAGCGGGCTGACGTTACAGAGCCGGTCCAGGCTCAGGCAACATTGTGTCAATAACGTCGGGATCCACCCACATGCCTGGACCTGCACCCAGCTCAGCCTCTCAGCGAGCCTCTGAGAGCGTGAGCCATCCGCTCCCGCCCCCCTCCACAGCCTCCAGTGAGCGTGGAGGGGAGGGGCAGAGTAGAGAGCCACTGACAGTCACCAGCTCTCTTCTCAGGAGGGCCTGAGAACTGAGTGATCGGCGGTGTTTGATCACTTGGTTCTCAGTGTTAGAGGCGCCGGGGGACAGACCTAGGTAAGTATGATTCTGAAAAAATAAAATAATCCCATACATCTCTTTTAAATTTTTTCATACATGTGTTAAAATCTGCATTTTTTTTGCTAGAAAATTACTTATAGCCCGCAAACATTATCTATTTTCTGAAAGCACAGGCTCTGGAGAATAAAATAGGGGCTGTTGCAAATTTTTTTTTTTAATGTCACAAAACTTTTTAGGAAAAAGAAAAACACTAAAATGAATTCTAGTGTTCACAAAAGCAAAATAATGCTCAATTTTTATGGTAAAATATAAAAGATGATGCTGGTGTTGACTAAATAGATACCAAACACGTCAAGATTTAAAATTTTGCGCGCCCGTGAAATGGCAACAAACTACGGCACCTAAAATTGTCCCTAGGTGGGTGATGCTTTAAAAGCCTTTAAGAGGTTGTTAGCTTTTTTTTTTAACAGATAATAGTTTATTGAAATGATGCACAAATGCAATGCAGGTTTACAAAGATATGCAGAGAAAAGTTTAAAAAATATGAGCAACACTATAATAAATACATTTATCCCAATGCTAACAAAGTTTCTTTCAGATTCGGTCCTAGAGAGGAGGTGTGCATACCCGCCAGAGGCCTCTCACCACAAAGGGGGGGGGGGGGGGAGAAATAGGTAAGGGGGGATGGGGAGGGGGCGGAGGGAGAGGACATGGATATTAGCTTTTACACCTTCCCTCCCGGTAGGGTTGCCACCTGTCCAGGATTCACCCGGGCAGTTCAGGTTTTGAATCATGTGCCTGGGTTTCAGTCCACCTGAAACCCGGACACATTACTCAGACCGGGCTGTGGCTCCCCAAGTAACCGAGATCGTCATACACAAATCTGTTGCCACTGTGGGCGGCTGTTTGGGGGCAGGTTTGGCATCACTGAAGGGTGGGGTGATGATGTCAGCAAGAGCAATTTGGCCACGCCCACTGGCGCACTCTGTGCGCTACATTACTTCTCTCCTGGGGGCACCCAAATGTGTCCCAGGTCTTTAATAAGTGTTTACTACAAAAAAAAAAAAGAATTGCCCTGTGCTGCAAAAGTGTACGGGTTGGGCTTGAAGAAAAGGTGGCAACCCTACCTCCTGGCCTATAGCAGAGGGGCAGGACTTTCCTTCTTCTGAGTGAACGTTACATGATGTTATCGCAGAAGGGGCGCGATCTGTCGCTGCCCGTACCACGTGACCGGCTCTGACCAATCACAGCAGATCACATGACAGTTGTAAACAATGGATGGCTTCCTTTCATGGCATCCACTGTGTACAAATGTGTTGCTAGCTGTGATTGGTCAATGTGATCACATGGTACAGACAGGGCCAATCACAGCCCATCTGTTCCATGTGATTAACTCTGGCCAATCACAGCTAATCACAACAAAACAAACTGCCTGAATAAGTTTCATTCAGTAAAATGCTTGCGTATAGCAATGAAATTCACTGCTATAACCAATCATAATGTGTTAAAAAAAAAAAAAAAAAACATGATCACTTCCCCAGAGTAGTACAGTGTTACTAATGTAACATTTATATTGCTCTGGTCACTGTGTGTTAAAAAAAAAAAAATAGTAAAAAAGAAGAATGATTTAGTAAGTTTTTTTTTTTTTTTTAATATAATTTTTTTTTTTTTTTTTTTTTTTTTGTATTGTCACCAATGTACCTGATCACCGACCACACCAGTTATATGATGAAACTGTACAGTATGTTTTTTTTAATTAGCCAAAAACGAGCGGTGGAGAGGTGATCTTTCATTTAAGACCATCTCTCAAAAGTGGGTGGAACTCCTCTTTAATTTAAAAAAAAAGATCACAAAAAATTACAACTTCCAAAAACTTACCATGACTCTTACTAAATACATTGGACTGTCTACTTTCCAAAGAGGGGTCATTTGGGGATATTTCTACTGTCCTGGCATTTTTTGGGCCTCAAGAAATTAGACTGGTCAATTTTTTAGATACAGCGCCTTGAAAAAATAATCATACCCCTTGAAATTTTCCACATTTTGCCATGTTAAACCCAAAATGTAAATGTATTTAATTGGGGTTTTATGAACAATACAAAGTGGCACATAATTGTAAAGTGGAAGGAAAATGATAAATGGTTTTCAATTTTTTTTTCACAAATAAATATGTGAAAAGTGTGGGGTGAATTTGTATTCAGCCCCCCTGAGTCAATACTTTGTAGAGCCACTTTTCGCTGCAATTACAGCTGCAAGTCTTTTTTTTTTTTTTTTTTTGCACTTTTTTTTATTTTATTTTTTTACACTTTTTATTTTATTTGTTATTTTTTTTTATTTAACTTTTTAAATGTTTAATTATTTTTATTTATATTATTTAATCATTTTTCACCATTTATTTATTTATTTTTATTTAACTTTAGTTTTAGTGAACATGGAACAATCCTTAAAGTACAAGTCACTGCTATTTCTATGTAAATGTTATTTTCCAGGTAATGGAAGTACAACTTTCTACCTTTGATATCTTTTTCTTATGCTTCTTTTTTTTTTTTTTTTTTTTTTTTTTTTTTTACACTTTTTATTTTATTTGTTATTTTTTTATTTAACTTTTCAAATATTACATTCTTTTTATTTATATTATTTACTTTTATTTTTTTTTTTTACACTTTTTATTTATTTATTTTTATTTAACTTTAGTTTTAGTGAACATGGAATTATCCTGAAACTACAGGTCACTGCGATTTTTTCTATGTCAACATGATTTTCCAGGTGATGGAAATACAACTTTCTACCTTTTGATATCTTTTTTCTATGCTTTTTTTTTTTTTTTTTTGCCTTTTATTTAAAATTACGGAGTGCTGAGAAAGTAAATTTGCCTGTCTTCTCAAACATTAAAACATGCATTGTATGTATTTTTTTTCTTATTTATCATATAATTTTTCCCTTTTCATATTCTTTTTTTTTTTCTTTTTTATGTATGATAAATAAAACAATAGCGTGAAAACAGTCAGGTCTCTCATCAGCGTCTCGCAAAGAAGGCTTCAGACAAATGAGCCTGGGAATCAAAGGAGGATTAGATGGCCGACCATGTATCACCCTCGATGTATTGAACAAAGATGGAAGCGCCATAAAAGTGGCATTGTACGCTCCACAAGGGCTGTGTGGGTCTGATCATGACTAATCGGCTTTTTTTTTTTTTTCATTTATTTTATTCTATCTCCCTTTGACTTTATGCGTGTGACATTTTTGCTACACTCAGTAAATTTGAATGAATAGGCAATTTTATAAAGAATCTCTTTCTGTTTTTTTTTTTTTTTTTGCCGGAGTCATAAGCGACCCGCATCTTTTGTTCTTCAGAAATATGGCTTTTGTCTGAGGTGTCATGGCCGTGTGTAAACGGGAAGGGGCAGGACTAATCACACATTTGACTAGCAATCTACTTTAATAAGAAAAATGATGGGAAGTCAGAGGGAAGGGGGCACTTTTTTGAATACCTACATCCCCCGAAATAAATATAATAATAAATTAAGCTTCATGGGGATCCTGGACTCCCCTTTTGTGTGGCAAATGTTCCAGAGACCACGGGGACTTGATTCACCTTATCTGGAGGTGCACCAAGCTACATCTTTACTGGGTAAGTTCCTCAAAAGGCGGGACTTTAAAGGACCATGAACACCCAGAGAAAAATATTTAGTAAAAATTTAAATTTTTATTCATTAACATCATATCATAAAACACATAGTGACATTGAAATGCACATGGAGTTGCAAAATAAAAAAAAGGATGGAAGAAGCCCAAACCAGCTGCCAACTAGGCAGATAGAACCCAACGCGTTTCGACATGTGAAGCAAGGGTCTTCTTCAGGGAAAAAGGGAGAGGGCTGAAAGGCTTCCATAAAAAAAAAGAAAAATCTAACATGTTTGATGCTATATGCACTGGAGATCAATTGCTCAAGGTAAGAAGAGGAAGGTGGGAAAGTCTCATTAGTCAATGGGATCTGCACTGCCTGGTTGACCCACCCGTCCCCCTCTTGTCTCTCGTGTTGGCTCTTCCATCCATTTTTTATGTTGCAACTCCATGTGTATTTCAATGTCGCTATGTATTTTATGATATGATGTTAATGAATAAAAATTGTAGGTTTTACTAAATATTTTTCTCTGAGTGTTCATGGTCCTTTAAAGTCCCGCCTTTGGAGGAACTTTTCTTTTACATGTTGTACAAGGGATGTGGACCTGAACCTCGTTTTTTCCATCCAATGAGTCCTATCCATTTTTCGTCCATCTTTACTGGGTGGGAGTGATAACCACCAGTAATACGGTGTTTCAAACCTCCATACCTCTCGACCCTAAACCATGCCTTCTGGGCATTTTAGATGACCCTACAAGAGAGGTGGTGGCTAGAATGCTTTTCCAAGCCTGAAGGGTGATACTTAGAAAGTGGAAGTCTACTGACCCCACCAAAACTCTTAAGTTGGAGAAATGCATTTACCAACACAGGGGATTTGACAACCTCTGGGGCCCGTGGCTAGATACCCCAGATTTGAGTCCGGTGGAACTAGTGCTGAATAGACTTCTTATTGGCTAGGTTGAAGTTGTATAGCTAATACATGTACCTGTATGCTTGCCAATTAGTGCCATGGGTGAAGAACGCACGTCTGAATGTCTTTATTGAGGTAGTCATGGCACTGTTCTCTTTTTGACCTTTATTATTTCTGTGTGGTGTACTGGCTTCTACACTGTTCCTTGACAATTCATTTTGTGTTCGGCTGCCTTGGTATTTCCATTTATGTGCTACTTATTGTTTTCTGTTTAATTTCTCAATAAAACTTTTTTTCTTGATTTAAAAAAAAAAAATGAAGCTTCAAAGAGAAATGGCGGGGTATTAGTGATATGAAGATATTAAATATCAAAACTTAGATTAAAGCATTTATTTTTATTTTTTTATGACATGCACACTTTCTGTTGATAATTATAGTAACAATTACAATAAAATAATAATAAGTATCATATATCACAAATAATCATTCATGAACTGGTTTTCTTCCAACACGTTTCTTGGAACAAAGGCCAATTCTTCAAGGAAGTGTCCGCCATTCAAGTAATGGGAATGATCATTTAAAGCAGGGGTCTCCAAACTTTTTAAACAAAGGGCCAGTTTATTGTCCTTCAGATTTTAGGAGGGCCGGTGAGAATAAAAAATGCCCCTGGGCTTGGTGGTCACTGGAAGTAAAAAAATTACATAGTGTCTGTGGTCAGTAGAAGGAAGAAAAGTGCCCCCTCATTGGTGTCAGTGGGAGGAATAGTGTCCTATCATTGGTGTCAGTAGGAGGAATAGTGCCCCATCATTGGTGTCAGTGGGCAGAATAGTGCCCCATTATTGGTGTCAGTGGACAGAATAGTGCCCCATTATTGGTGTCAGTGGACAGAATAGTGCCCCATCATTGGTATCAGTGGGAAGAATAGTGCCCCATCACTGGTGTCAGTGGGAGTAATAGTGCCCCATCATTGGTGTCAGTGGGAGGAATAGTGCCCCATCATTGGTGTCAATGGAAGGAATAGTGCCCATCATTGGTGTCTGTGGGAAGAATAGTGCCCCATCATTGGTGTCAGTGGGAGTAATAGTGCCCCATCATTGATGTCAGTGGGGGTAATAGTGCCCCATTATTAGTATCAGTGGGAGGAATAGTGCCCCATCATTGGTACCCATAGGAGGAATAGTGCCCCATCATTGGTATCAATGGGAGGAATAGTGTGCCATCTCAGGGGAGGGCTGGCAGCCTTAGGCCTGAGGAGCAAGTCCAGTGAAGTGGCCCACTGAAGCACCGAATCATGCCCACCTGGGTTTTCAATGCAGCCTTACCAGTACCCAGCAATGCAGCCTCACCAGTGCCCATCAGCACAGCCTGATCAGTGCAGCCTCACCAGTGCCCATCAATGCAGCCTCACCATTGCCCATCAATGCAGCCTCACCATTGCCCATCAATGCAGCCTGATCAGTGTTCCAACGTTTATATCAGTGGATGGGATAGGGCCCCACTGTTGTCAGCAATGAGGAGAATTATGCCCCACTGTTGGTATCAGTGGAAAGAATGGTGTCACATCTTTGGTGTCAGTAAAAGGAAATAATGCCTTGTATCAATGAGAGGAATAGTGCCCCAAGGGTCACATAAAGGCAAGCAAAGGGCATCGGCCCTCGGACCACAGTTTTAGTAGCGTTTTTTTTTTTTTTTGTTGTTGTTAATGCCAAAAAACATTTTGAAAAACACTGAGGGTTATTTTACTACATTTTTAAGGGGAAACATACCGCTTTGTGAATGGAGCCCTCTGACGTCTAACTGACAGCACCCGGGATGTCAATGTCAATTTTTTTTTCTTAATAAACTGACCACTGTGTGGCGCTGTCCCATTGCTGCGCAATCCACATCCAGCCTGGAAAAGTCAATGCGAAAATGTTTCACAGGCGTAATCTTTTCTGTGCAGAAAAAAAAATGGCCATATGTTTGACTAAATATTGATAGAAATTAACTGAAAACAAATATTGCTAATGAACGCGTTTATTTTTATGTTAATGAGGTTTTCATTCAAAATTAAGTATAATGGTTTTAAAGAAAACCTGCACTGAAATAAAACTGTCATGGTGATCCGGCAGTTTCAGTACTGTGCCAGTCACTGACGTTAGACAAGTATACACACCAAAGGTCTCGAGTTCTTCACTGGCTACATGCTTGTTCAAAGACAGTGAGTGAGATAGTCTGCACTAAAATGTTAAAGCCTAACTCCAGCCAACATTTTTTTGTTTTTTTTATAGCGCGTGGAAGATTTAAAATATCTGTCCGGCTCTAAGTTTTTTGCCTGTGATCCCCGTTGTGGAGATTTTCCATGACTTCCTGTCCCTGTGACACCTGCACAAGAAATCGGGGAAGCAGTTGTCACCAGGACAGGAATAAAAACACAGGTTTTACCCAACTATGCACTTGTGGATTTTGGATTCATTTTAAAAAAAAAATACTTGTTTTCAATTTTTTTTTTTTTTTTTTTTGCACCTCAGTCCTGCTGATCTCCTGCAGCCTATTTGCAACCTGTTCATGTCTGCGTGAACTCCACTGAAGGCTGCAGGTCTTTTCTCAGAGCGAGTTTCCTGATGACGAATAGTGATGAGCTAAGGTTCATAGGAAGCTGTCACATGATATCAGGTCACTGGTCCAATCAGCTGTGGCTGGGGAATTCCCCACAGGCACCAAAGGGGTGAGGATGCCGGTGACATCATTGACCCATATGGCCAAATTTGGATAATGACATCAGCCAGCATCCCCGCCCTTTTTCTTACATGCGACTGTGGGGCCGGTTATAAATTGTATATAAATGTATTACATTCTATATATTATCTAAGTACAAATGTCATAACAAGGGTCATAAAAATTTTATAAAAGTTTTCTATAGATAAATACATGAATAGTGATATAAACCATTAAAACCTAAACAATGTTCATTTGTAACCAATAATGATGTTGATTATGTTATAATTATTGGTTACAACTCAAATTTTTATGATTTATATTGTGATATTTATATATACAGTAATATACACATTGGTTATTATATTATATATGCATATATTCATATATTATTATTATACAGGATTTATATAGCGCCAACAGTATATATATACATTTATATCAAATTTTATGAACATTGTTATGATATTTGTATTTAGATATTATAGAATGTTTTATTGGTTTATTTCATGCTTGTTATATTATATATAGTATACAGTATAGAATATGCATAATGTGCTTTATGTTGTATTTATGTATCTTATGCAAAATCCATATTATATGTATGCTTAAGTTTATATAAGATTTTTTTAACCTTGTCATGACATTTGTATTTAGATATTATCCCAAATCTGTTTTGATAGTTTATATCATGGATCTAATATTTATATATAATATACACAATCGTTATTAAATTTTATTCTGTGTACATTATATTCATATATAAGTTTATATCAGCTTTTATTAACCTTGTTATGACATTATTATTTAGATATTATATAGAATCTGTATTAATGGTTTATTTAATTATATTAATATAGACAGTATATAATATACATAGTGTGCTTTATATTGTATTTATACAGTCAGGTCCATAAATATTGAGACATTGACACAATTCTAATCTTTTTGGCTCTATACACCACCACAATGGATTTGAAATGAAACGAACAAGATGTGCTTTAACTGCAGACTTTCGACTTTAATTTGAGGATATTTATATCCAAATCAGGTGAACGGTGTAGGAATTACAACAGTTTGTATATGTGCCTCCCACCTTTTAAGGGACCAAAAGTAATGGGACAGATTAACAATCATCCATCAAACTTTCACTTTAATACTTGGTTGCAAATCCTTTGCAGTCAATTACAGCCTGAAGTCTGGAACGCATAGACACCACCAGACACTGGGTTTCATCCCTGGTGATGCTCTGCCAGGCCTCTACTGCAACTGTCTTCAGTTCCTGCTTGTTCTTGGGGCATTTTCCCTTCAGTTTTGTCTTCAGCAAGTAAAATGCATGCTCAATCGGATTCAGGTCAGGTGATTGACTTGGCCATTGCATAACATTCCACTTCTTTCCCTTAAAAAACTCTTTGGTTGCTTTCGCAGTATGCTTCGGGTCATTGTCCATCTGCACTGTGAAGCTCCGTCCAATGAGTTCTGAAGCATTTTGCTGAATATGAACAGATAATATTGCCCGAAACACTTCAGAATTCATCCTGCTGCTTTTGTCAGCAGTCACATCATCAATAAATACAAGAGAACCAGTTCCATTGGCAGGCATACATGCCCACGCCATGACACTACCACCACCATGCTTCACTGATGAGGTTGTATGCTTTGGATCATGAGCAGTTCATTTCCTTCTCCATACTCTTCTCTTCCCATCACTCTGGTATAAGTTGGTCTTGGTCTCATCTGTCCATAGGATGTTGTCCCAGAACTGTGAAGGCTTTTTTAGATGTTGTTTGGCAAACTCTAATCTGGCCTTCCTGTTTTTGAGGCTCACTAATGGTTTACATCTTGTGGTGAACCCTCTGTATTCACTCTGGTGAAGTCTTCTCTTGATTGTTGACTTTGACACACATACACCTACCTCCTGGAGAGTGTTCTTGATCTGGCCAACTGTTGTGAAGGGTGTTTTCTTCACCAGGGAAAGAATTCTTCGGTCATCCACCACAGTTGGTTTCCGTGGTCTTCCGGGTCTTTTGGTGTTGCTGAGCTCACAGGTGCGTTCTTTCTTTTTAAGGATGTTCCAAACAGTTGATTTGGCCACACCTAATGTTTTTGCTATCTCTCTGATGGGTTTGTTTTGTTTTTTTCAGCCTAATGATGGCTTGCTTCACTGATAGTGACAGCTCTTTGGATCTCATATTGAGAGTTGACAGCAACAGATTCCAAATGCAAATAGCACACTTGAAATTAACTTTGGACCTTTTATCTGCTCCTTGTAAATAGGATAATGAGGGAATAACACACACCTGGCCATGGAACAGCTGGGCAGCCAATTGTCCCATTACTTTTGGTCCCTTAAAAAAATGGGAGGCACATATACAAACTGTTGTAATTCCTACACCGTTCACCTGATTTGAATGTAAATACCCTCAAATTAAAGCTGAAAGTCTGCAGTTAAAGCACATCTAGTTTGTTTCATTTCCAATCCATTGTGGTGGTGTATAGAGCCAAAAAGATTAGAATTGTGTCGATGTCCCAATATTTATGGACCTGACTGTATATGTTATGTGAAAGCACAAGTTTATATCAGCTTTTTCAAACCTTGATGTGACATTTGTATTTAAATATTATATAGAACCTGTTTTGATGGTTTAGTATTATTATTATTAATATAATAAAGGGTTTATATAGTACCAACAGTCTATGCAGCGCTTTACAATATAAAGGTTTATTGCATGGTTCTTAAATAATATACTGTACATAATGTACATGATATTGTATTTACACATATATTATTTATAATAATTATTATATGTAAACTTAAGTTATATATAAATATAAATATATATATATATATATATATATATATATATATATATATATATATACAGCCACACCACATGTTTTTAGAGAGTCCTGTATTTCACCTGAAGATATTTGTGGGTTTTTCTTTGCATCCACAACAATTTTCCTGGCAGTTGTGGCTGAAATTTTAGTTGGTCTACCTGACCATGGTTTGATTTCAACAGAACCCCTCATTTTCCACTTCTTGATTAGAGTTTGAACACTGCTAATTGGCATTCTCAATTCCTTGGATATCTTTTTATATCCCCTTCCTGTTTTATACAGTTCAACTACCTTTTCCCGCAGATCCTTTGACAATTCTTTTGCTTTCCCCGTGACTCAGAATCCAGAAACGTCAGTGCAGCACTGGATGAAAGATGCAAGGGTCTGTCAGGAGTCCAGAAACTCCTTGACCTTTTATACACACACTAATTACAAGCAAACAGATCACAGGGGAGGATGATTACCTTTAATAGCCATTCAAACCCCTTTGTGTCAACCTGTGTGCATGTTATCAGACCAAAATCACCAGGGTATGTAAACTTTTGATCAGGGTCATTTGGGAAGTTTCTGTTGCCATTATGATTTAAAAAGAGTAAACAGTTGATTGATAATAAATGGCTTCAGCCAAACACTAACCATGAGTGAAAGAAAAGTTTTTGTGTTATCATTCATATTCTCTGCAAAATGGCCAAGAAATAATAAATTCTGCCAGGGTATGTAAACTTATGAGCACAACTGTATATATTGTATATTTTTTATTTCATATCAGCTTTTATATATATTATTTCAATTATTATTATACAGGATTTATATAGTGCACAGTGTTATATATGTTTGCACAGCACTTGCACAACGTGAATATACAGATTATATTATATTATATTATATATCATAAATTATATTTATATATAAGTTTATATCAGCTGTTATGAACCTTGATATGACATTTCTATTTAAATATTATATAGAATGTGTTTTAATAGTTTATTTTCTGATTCTTATATTTACTGTATATATCATATACATAATGCACATTATATTGTAGTTATATATATTATATAAAATATACATTATATTTACATGCACATTTATATCAGTTGTTATGAACCTTGTTATGACATTTGTATTCAGATACTAATATACTCTAGTTTTAAATGACCCAAGATAGAAATTCATATGTGTTGTAGCCCTAAATAACGGGGAGGTCTTTAAACCCCCAAAATGCATTAATTGTTTTGCTTTGTCGCTTATAAACCAATCCTATTATTAACTCCGCCCACCCCAGCGTCCCCAAAAAAAAGATCTGAACGTCCGGGGGCAGGAAAGATCTGCAGTCATGTGGGCACCGTGATTGGCTATCACAGTAGCCACATGGTCGGGTTCCGGTCCCCCTCGGATACTGATCATTAGTCCAGACCAAGGGCTGTCTTTGTACTGGGAGCGCACAGTGAGGTTTTTTGACTTTTGAACTGTTTGGTGCATTCATTGGACTTTGTAAGTGAGCAATAAAAACTTGACAGAGGGTCTATCCCTTTCCCAGGTTTTTGAGAGATACAAAGTTACAATGTTGCAAAGATTCACTTTAAATTGCGCAACATTGGTACTTTGCAGATGCTTGGCCAGAAATGGCACCATAACGAAGGGGTTGGTTGGTCGGTCAGATCCAAAGTTCTTTTTTCTACAGCATGGCGCCTCTATTCTTATTAGTGTCTTTGGTTCGCATTTTACGCCAAGCCGAAAAGCCAATGAACGATCCGTTGAGCGCGCAGCAAGACGATCCCTTGTTGGCTGGCAGATTGGGGTGATGGCGCTCACCGCATTGTCTTATTAGGGGAAGGTCCTAGGTGTTTCAGGATGAAAGGAAAATATTTGTATACTTCCTCGATAGGCGCCTCCGTGCTCTTGAATTATCTTATAACAGATCAAACATCTCCATATCTTGCCGTTGCCATAGAAACTTTAGAAGATTAAAATACATTTTAAGACACTTGGATGTGTTGGTGTTTTGTTTTGCCTTTAATAAAGTCATCAGTCATGTGGAATTAGCAGTTTTTTGACAGCCCGTGTTAAGTGAGGAAACACAGACATCCAATAACCGAGATCTTCTTCGTTATTATAATGGTGGCTGACGGCGGATGGCTGAAGTATAAAATTAGCTTTGAGGAACCTGCGGGGAGAGTAAGACTTGGTTCTCAAAGGTGTGGGGTCAGGAGCTCTCACATTCATCTTTGTCTCTATACCTAAGAAGTCAGGAATCTGGTACCAGCCATGCAGCCAATGAAGCCTCCAAAGTTTGAACATCCTATGTACCTGTTCCAGGTCAGTGATTCCTGAGCTAGGTGGACCCCGAAGGATAGCTCTAGACCTTGTACCTTTAAGGCCCATTCAGACTTGTCTGTTCTGGAGTGTTGCACTAATGCATGCACTTTAAAATGTGCTTTTTTTGGTGCGCTGCAACGCATGTGCTTCGATTGTGTACTAGAATGAATGACACCACAATGAGCATGTCCCTGCACCACATGGAATGGTCCCTTAAATACCAATTCCACCCCTACTCACCCGTTTCCTCAGAGGTCAAGGCAGATAGCAGGCAAGAGAATAGTAGGTGTCCAGGCAGAGGCCAAGGCAGGCTGCGGGCAAGAGTATAGAAGATGTCCACGCAGAGGTCAAGGCAAGAGAATAGTTGGTCTAGAGACAAAGGTCAAGGCATGCTGCAGGCAAGAGAATAGTCAGTGTCCAGGCAGAGGTCAAGATAGGCGGCAGGCAAGAGAATAGTAAGTGTCCAGGCAGAGGTCAAGGCGGGTGGTAGGCAAGAGAATAGTCATTGTCCAGGCAGAGGCCAAGGCAGGTGGCCAGCAAAAGGAGAGTTAGTGCCCAGGCAGAGGTCAAGGCAGGCAGAAGGCACAAGAATAATCAGTGTTCAGGCAGAGGTTAGGATAGGCGGGAGGCAAAATAATAGTCAGTGTCCAGGCAGAGGCCAAGACAAGTGGCCGGCATTAGAATAATTTGTGTCCAGGCAGAGGTCAAGACAGATGGTAGACAGGGGAATAGTTGGTGTCCAGGCAGAGGTCAAAATAGGTGGCAGGCAAAACAATAGTCAGTGTCCAGGCAGAGGTCAAGATAGGCAGCAGGCAAGAGAATAGTCAGTGTCCAGGCAGAGGCCAAGGTAAGTGGCAGGCATGAGAATAGTTGGTGCCCAGGCAGAGGTCAAGACAGATGACAGGCAAGAGAATAGTTGATGTCCAGACAGAGGTCAAGACAGGTGGCAGGCAAAACAATAATCAGTGTCCAGGCAGAGGCCAAGGCAGGTGGCCAGCAAGAGGATAGTCAGTGTCCAGGCAAAGGTCAAGACAGATGGCAGGCAAGAGAATAGTTGGTGTCCAGACAGAGGTAAAGACAGGTGTCAGGCAAAACAATAGTCAGTGTCCAGGCAGAGGCGAAGGCAGATGGCAATTATGAGAAAAGTCAGTGTCCAGGTAGAGGTCAAGACAGGCGGCAAGCAAGAGAATAGTCAGTGCCCAGACAGAGGCCAAGGTAGGTGACAGGCAAGAGAATAGTCAGTGTCCAGGCAGAGGCCAAGTCAGGTGGCAGGAAGAGAATAGTCAGTGCCCAGGCAGAGGCCAAGGTAGGTGGCAGGAAGAGAATAGTTAGTGTCCGGGTAGAGGCCAAGGCAGGCGGCAGGCGGCAGGCAAAAGAATAGTAAATGTCCAGGCAGAGGTCAAGGCGAGTGGAGGCAAGAGAATAGTCATTATCCAGGCAGAGTTCCAGGCAGGTGGTAGGCAAGGGATTAGGCAGTGTCCAGGCAGAGGTCAAGGCGGGTGGCAGGCAACAGAATAATCAGTGTCCAGGCAGAGATTGAAGAGGCCAACAGTAACAAGCAACAGTGGCATAAGACACAAAAAGAACCAGGCAATGCCGATCAATAAGAGCAAAGCAGAACAAAGGTAATCTCACACCCCAGGTAGCTGTCAAGAAGGCACAGTCCCAGCCACCATAAGGGAAACCATTTAAAAAATGTCCTTGTCCTTTGTGTATGCTCATCCTAAGAGACGCACATGAATGCAAGCTAACATATGTGTGCTGACGCATGTCAACACTTGTGCTCCAACACATGCATGCTCAGGCTTACACATGCATCGAGTTGTAGCCAAATGGATATGATAGGGTATACCTGACCCACTGCAAATAGACTGGACGGACCAGGTTCTGGGGTGAACAAACGCAGACCCTGGAGGTAACACCGGTCGTGCTTACCGTGCCTTGATGCCATCTCTGCTTTAAAGGGGGTTTCCACCTAGAATAAACTTTTGGCCACTCGTGATGAATCGTTATCTAAAAAGAGCAAAAAGGTGCTCCAAATTTTTTTTTTACTTCACACAGCCAAATTTGATTTCAGAGTAGATCCGTCCAGTTTTCAAAGTATACCAACAACGATGTGATGTGACTCAAGGGTGTGATTTGGATTGTTTAGGCGTCCATAGATGGTGGACATGGGTTAAATGACCCTTCTATCCCGCTTGTAGGGTGCCTGCGATTGCAACTTGTTACGATATTACCCGATTATCACATTCGGATCTTTGATTGCACGGTTGGATCCTTGCCCTCACAGGTTTCACTTTTGCTTCCATTATTCTTAGACGATTTTGGAACCAATGTTCTTCTACGTATAAGTCCCACCCGGTCCCAGATGTGCTCGCTCCGTCTGCCTCCCTTTTCGGAAACTTAGGTGTTCTAACAAGCTATTAAATGAAGGATTAACACGGATGTAATAAATGCAATTATAATAGTTTCTCCACCACGGAGTTTAACAAGGGGGACCTGTAATGAGAAGCGGAATTCAATAACGATAAGGGTTTAGATCCCCCCGTAGGATGTTTTTGACTTCAGGCAGGTAGTCCTATTAACGCGCGCAGTAAATTTACGGCAGATTAACAGGCGTACGAGGAATATTGCGCTGCATGTCACTACGCCTCAGCACCCTCCGAATATAATGGCCCAAATTGTGCATCGTGCAGAGAGAGATTATATCGCAGGATCGCTTTCCCGGCACAGACGTAATAAACTTTCTTCTACATGTAAGGAAGGAGGCACGTGTACTTCAAAGGAGGCAAATTAGAGGTTCTGTACTGAGAAGACAGCATGCCATTCCTTCTAAAAATACCAGTCGCCTGGCTTTTTCAGTACCAGGATTCACTAAACCAGAACAGTGACAGCCCAGCTTCAGTTCAAAAAAAAAAAAAATCAGTTTCCTATCTCATTGGCCAATTACTGCGGCCACCTCATTGTCAATTGCATTCTCATAAATAAAAATAAAATGTTAAAAATAATCAATTGTCCAGACCTAGGTGAAATAAAAATGGCAGGTTTCACTGCAGTGCTCCCAGTCAATCCGCAACTGTCCCCTCCTCCACTAGATGTCACTGTTCTTTGGGGTTGAATGACACACAGCGTCATTGAATCCACTTTTCATGAGCCCACGTAGTCATGGACACACCGCCATCATGCCTGTCTTGGCTCGCGGTGCTGCTACAGGCAACATCGCCCAACCGTATTTATACAAAAAAGAAAAAATTCCCAGAATCAGAGAAAAGAAAGGACCTATGACGTCACTTGACCAGCCAGAAGACTGCTGGATTTAAAGTGTCATTAAACCCACATCATTAAAAACGATCAATAAATGATGTATTACATGCTGTTCATACTCACTCATTATGAGATTCATTTTCTGTATTCTGCAAAAAACCTCATTGATCCTGCTGCTCTCTATCTCCCCCTCCTGTCCATGTCTCCACTGCTGTTGGGGATTTTGCAGAGCAGTGTTGACAGCTACTGCACATGCTCAGTTTTCAGTGCTGAGCATTTCCTCCCTATCACATCTGAGCAATCCATGTGACTATAGAGCAGGCTTTCTCAACCTTTTAACCCTAGAGGAACCCCAAAAATAATTTTCAGGTCTCAAGGAACCCTTACTAAAACCAATTCATCAGGGCTCAATAGGCACAATTCCCCTTATATTGGTTGTCAGTAGGAAGAATGTCCCTCTTAAAGTGGTGCTCAGAATGCCACCCTTAAAGACAGCTAAAAAGATATTTGGTGTCATGCTGCTGGCTTTGATAAGTGGTGCTGTACCTTGAACTCTGTAGGCACCATTAAGAGGTGGTTCATCAGCCACAGCTCAAGGAACCCCTAGCAACCTCTGGAGGAATCCCAGGGTTCCATGGAACCCTGGTTGAGAATGGCTGCTATAGAGTCACACATGTGGGCATATACACAGTGCTAAATGAAAGCCCACTCCCTCTCACCTCCAATATGCACACTAACCAAGGAAGGTGTGATATCTTGATCGATGGAGGCTTCACCTCCCTGTTATTCCAAGACACAGGCTGGAGGGGCGTGTCAGGTTTGGGGCTCAGCCCTTCCTTCTCAGAGCTGGGCGCTCAGCTGTCAGCTAATTGTCAGCTCCTATCTATCCACAATTACTCACCTGTTGATGATATCCTGCTCGTCAGTCCTGCCTACTTAAGCCGTCCAGCCCAGAGGATCTCTGCCTTCGCCTTGGTCAACATCACAGAGACTATCTCCTGTATTCCTTTTAAAAGACTTGCTTGGCTGACATCCCTTCTGGCTCCAGATCCTGCTTGCTGTTTTACTACGCTCATCTCGGGCTCCCTGACGTTTGGTTTGTCTGACTATCCTTTCCGGTTCCTGAACTCTGGCTATGTTTTGATTACATTTGTTCTATTTATTTTTTATTATTAAACAAGTGTGACTTAACTGTACTTCTGTCTCGGTCTGATATCATGGTTTCTGACAGGACGTGACAAAGCCTGTGACTAGCAGAAATCTGCCCACACCACATTATTGCTAAAAAATAATAAAGATTTCCTTTCAAATAAATAATTGTATGACAATTTAAAACAGTTTGTTGATATTTATTATTTATTTTTACTCTGTATCCCAAAGGCTGTTTTTTTTTCCCCTTAACATGTGACCAGCAGCAGAAGACTAGAAGCTCCTCCTGCTTATGTTTCCCTGCAGACAGGCTGGGAAGGAGCTGGGTCATGTGACAGCTGGATATCGATTAGGAAAAAAGGTACTTAGATTTTTTTTAAATTAAAATAACTACAGTTCCATCATCCACATACAGAAATAGAAGGGACAGTGTAAATAAACAATGTGGGTTTAGTATAATTTTAAGGTGTGTATCCTCAAAATTTTTAAAAAACAGATGTGGGGGGGGACTTAAAAAAGCAGGGGTGAGGTGGAAGGCTGAAAATGTTGGGGTGGAGCTTTGAGACCCCCGTTCACACTCGTGCGACTTGTCATGCGATTTAACAGTTGCAAATCACAAGACAAGTTGCACCCCATTGCCAGCAATGGAACTGTTCATATCGCCTTGACATATGTCACAGCTATTATGAAAAGGGTTTCTGCCGTACTTTTTGCAGATTACATTGCGATTTGCACAAACTTCCGTTAACCACTTCCCGCCCGGCCAATAGCAAAATGATGGCCGGGAGGTAGCTTTCCCATTCTGACTGGATGTCACATGACGTCCTTCAGAACAAGCCACTCGTGCACGCCCCCGGAGGAGAGCAGCGCGGCGATCGGTGGTGCGGTGTGTGTCGCTCGGACACATCGCATCTCTGATCACGGTAAAGAGCCTATGAGGTAGGCTCTTTACCATTTGATCAGCTGTGTCCAATCACAGCTGATCACAGTGTAACTAGGAAGTGCCAGTTATTGGAATTCCTCTATTCACATTGACAGGAAAGCAGCTTACTACTCTGCTCTGATAATCAGTGCATGATTATCAGTCCTGCCCCATCAGCGATGCCCATAAGTGATGCCTTTCAGTCCCCATCAATGATGCCTATCAGTGCCTCCTAATCAGTGCCGCTCATCAGTGCTGCCTCTCAGTGCCCCCTATCAGTGCCCATAAAGTCTATCCATCAGTGCTGCATATCAGTGCCCATCAGTACTGCATATCATTACCGCCTAAAAGTGCTCCATATTAGTGCCTCCTTATCAGTGTCAATCAGTGCCACCTCATCAGTGCAGCCTCCTCAGTGCCCATCAGCGCAGCCTCGTCAGTGCACATCAGTGCAGCCTCATTAGTGCCCATCAGTGCAGCCCCATCAGTGCCCATCAGCGCAGCCTCATCAGTGCCCATCAGCGCAGCCCCATCAGTGCCCATCAGTGCAGCCTCCTCAGTGCCCATCAGCGCAGCCTCATCAGTGCCCATCAGCGCAGCCTCATCAGTGCCCATCAGTGTAGCCCCATCAGTGCCCATCAGTGCAGCCCCATCAGTGCCCATCAGTGCGGTCTCATCAGCAAACATCAGTAAAGGAGAAAAATTACCATACTTATTTACAAAATTTTATAACAGACACAAAGAAAAAACATATTTTTCACCATTTTCAGACCTTTTTTCATTTGTTTAGCAAAAAGTAAAAACCCCAGTGGTGATTAAATACCACCAAAGGAAAGCTCTATCTGTGTCAAGTAAATTATAAAAATGTAGTTTGGGTACAGTGTTGCATGACTGTGCAATTGTCAGTCAAAATGCGACAGCGCTGAGAGTTGAAAATTGGCCTGGGCAGGAAGGGGGTGAAAGTGCTCGGTATTGAAGTGGTTAAATGAAGTCGCAAGCCGCAATGAAAATACTATGATTACATGTATTAACCCCATTCCGTTATCAGAACATAATATCTTATGTTTGTAAATGATTCCAGAATGTAGCTTTAACCACTTGCTGCACCCTTAAGCCGCTTTAAAATGTGTTGGACTTCAAGTGGTTAAAACAAACTCATGGCTGCAGCTGGCAATTGGCTGTTTAGTAGAAATAATCCATTCACGTGATCACTTTTGCAGTAATGAGAAGAGAAGCTCAGGAGAGCCCAGGACCACACACAGTAATCTGTCCTGGCAGTGAGAGCAGAAGGAGATCAAGGAACATCCTTTCCTCTACCTCCTCTACAAGTAATGAAGCCAGAAGCAACCAGAGTTTAAAGTGGTAGTAAAGGGGGTTTTGTTGTAAACCAATATAAGGCTTACCTGTAGGTACAGTAAATATCACCTAAACGTGCAGCGCCAGTGATGTGACCAGTGCATGCGCAGTGCGCTCTCCATTGGACGGTGTGCTGTGTCGCAGCCTAGACAACATCGCAGCTCAGCCCCTCAGATGGCTGCAGCCCGCAAACCCTGGAAGGAAGACCGGGGTTACTGGGCTGAGATATGTACAGAATGCAGGGTTCTGGGCTGAGATATGTACAGAGTGCAGGGTTCTAGGATGAGCTTTTCACAGAGTGCAGGGTTCTGGGTTGAGCTTTTTACAGAGTGCAGGGTTCTGGAATGAGTTGTGTACAGAGTGCAGGGTTCTGGGTTGAGATATGTACAGAGTGCAGGTTTCTGGGCTGAGATATGTACAGAGTGCAGGGTTCTGGAATGAGCTATGTACAGACTGCAGGGTTCTGGGATGAGCTTTTCACACAGGGCAGGGTTCTGGGCTGAGCTATGTACAGAGTGCAAGGTTCTGGGCTGAGATATGTACAGAGTGCAGGGTTCTGTGATGAGCTTTTTGCAGAGTGCAGGGTTCTGAAATGAGCTATGTACAGAGTGCAGGGTTCTGGAATGAGCTATGTACAGAGTGCAGGGTTCTGGGATGAGCTTTTTAAAGAGTGCAGGGTTCTGGAATGAGCTGTGTACAGAGTGCAGGGTTCTGGACTGAGCTATGTACAGAGTGCAGGGTTCTGGGCTGAGCTATGTACAGAGTGCAGGGTTCTGGGCTGAGCTATGTACAGAGTGCAGGGTTCTGGGATGAGGTATGTACAGAGTGCAGGGTTCTTGGCTGAGATATGTACAGAGTGCAGGGTTCTGGGATGAGCTTTTTTTTTTTTTTTTTTTTTGCCACGTCAGTCAACTTTAACCAGAGACTGCTTTCAGATTGGTATTCATATACGTCTCTTATCTAGTCACATCATTGTGGCCTTCCGTAATTATCCCACTTTTTTTTTTTTTTTCCTCCCCCCCTTCCCCCACCCCCATCCCCCCTTAAATAAGATGACATACTACAGTTTGCATTTGATATCTATAGTCCCGAACTACGGGACTTGTAACCTGCAACTTATTCCGCAGGGCCTGTTGGCCGCATTACCTAACATTGACATTATACGTGTTTATATATTCTACTTTTTTTACTCTTAACTAATCCTCCCCCCCCCCCCCCTATAACCCTCCCTTGTTAACCCCCCATAGTACCCGAGCACACCTGATGGACAACAACAGATCTGAGCACCGTGCTCTCCTATCACTAAATTGCACCCAGCATAGCTATGTCTCACCCCTAAAGACACGAACTCTCTCAGCGCGCAAATAGCACTGCTTGCGGACACGGCATTGCTTGGACCCACGGATTCCACAACCTTACAAACTTGTTATAATTGCCGGCCCTGGTATAAAACGTCCTTTCACTCCAGACTGTGGAATTGACAGTTCTAATCCAATCTTCCGAAGTCGGGGGAGTTCTAGATTGCCATAGCTGGGCTATTAATTTCCTAGCCTGGAACAGACATCTGGCTACCGCCACCGCTGTGTACCTGTCTCTCAGCCCTATATCGACTTGACCGAGCACATGGGATGAGCTTTTTACAGAGTGCAGGGTTCTGGAATGAACTGTGTACAGAGTGCAGGGTTCTGGGATGAGCTATGTACAGAGTGCAGGGTTCTGGGCTTAGATATGTACAGAGTGCAGGGTTCTGGGATGAGCTTTTTACAGAGTGCAGGGTTCTGGAATGAGCTATGTACAGAGTGCAGGGTTCTGGAATGAGCTATGTACAGAGTGCAGGGTTCTGGGATGAGCTGTGTACAGAGTGCAGGGTTGTGGGATGAGCTATGTACATGGTGCAAGGTTCTAGGATGCGCTATATACAGAGTGCAGGGTTCTGGGATAAGCCATATACAGAGTGCAGGGTTCTGGAATGAGATAAGTACACAGTGCAGGGTTCCCTTTCACATGTTGTGCATTTCTGCAGTCTTGGGTCCCGCCATGGGGGCAGAAGGCCAGGGCCCAGTCGTAAGTGCGACCTTTGCTGGTAGTTCCGCCAGTGGTGTCAGTGTGGACTGTGAATGGTGTCAGTCAGTACAGCAGTGGACGTGGTCAGTAGAGCAGTGGACATAATTAGTAGGGCAGTGGACAGTATCAGTAGTTTTTAATTTTTGTTATTTTTACCATTATATTTTATTTTACAATTTAAGTTTTTATAGGTTTTTTTTTTACAATTTTTGATGGGAGGGGTTGGTAATGGAGGGCAGTATGATAGGATGGATGGCAGTGGAGGGCAGTATGATGGGAGGGATGGCAGTGGAAGGCAGTATGATGGGAGGGATGGCAGTGGAGGGCAGTATGATGGGAGAGGGTGGCAGTAGAGGGCAGTATGATGGGAGAGATGGCAGTGGAGGGCTGTATGATGTGAGGGGGTGGCAGTGGAGGGCAGTATGATAGGAGGGATGGCAGTGGAGGGCAGTATGATGGGAGGGGGTGGCAGTGGAGGGCAGTATGATGGGAGGGGGTGGCAGTGGAGGGCAGTATGATGGGAGGGGGTGGCAGTGGAGGGCAGTATGATGGGAGGGATGGCAGTGGAGGGCAGTATGATGGGAGGGGGTGGCAGTGGAGGGCAGTATGATGGGAGGGGGTGGCAGTAGAGGGCAGTATGATGGGAGGGATGGCAGTGGAGGGCAGTATGATGGGAGGGGGTGGCAGTAGAGGGCAGTATGATGGGAGGGATGGCAGTGGAGGGCAGTATGATGGGAGGGGGTGGCAGTGGAGGGCAGTATGATGGGAGGGGGTGGCAGTGGAGGGCAGTATGATGGGAGGGATGGAGGATTCTCTGCTAAAAATAAATAAATAAATAAAACAAGTAACAAGTAAAGAAGGGGTTCTAAGTCATTTTCCAGCAAAAAATACTAATTTAAACTAGTAAACAAAAAGTTCCAGAAAAGGCCTGGCCAGCAAGTGGTTAAGAAATTAGAAGAAAGGGCTGTACACCACTGTAGATGAAAATCCTCTTTATTTGGACATCCCAAAAATTACAGGCATCAGAATGCTGGGTAGACGCGTTTCGCATACTTCACGTGCGCTTAGTCATTACAAGTGGTTAAGGCCGGGGGTCCTCCTTTTAAAGCCTAAATAACCTTGAAGGAGCCTGCCAAGCCACGTAAGCCGACACATCTGAGCCGGATGTCTAATTTGAACGTGCTGCAGTTAGCTCTGTATTTAAAGTGCAGGGTTGTGGGATGAGCTATGTACATGGTGCAAGGTTCTAGGATGCGCTATATACAGAGTGCAGGGTTCTGGGATAAGCCATATACAGAGTGCAGGGTTCTGGAATGAGATAAGTACACAGTGCAGGGTTCCCTTTCACATGTTGTGCATTTCTGCAGTCTTGGGTCCCGCCATGGGGGCAGAAGGCCAGGGCCCAGTCGTAAGTGCGACCTTTGCTGGTAGTTCCGCCAGTGGTGTCAGTGTGGACTGTGAATGGTGTCAGTCAGTACAGCAGTGGACGTGGTCAGTAGAGCAGTGGACAT
The DNA here is from genome assembly GCF_042186555.1 of Aquarana catesbeiana. Lineage (NCBI taxonomy): Eukaryota > Metazoa > Chordata > Amphibia > Anura > Ranidae > Aquarana > Aquarana catesbeiana. The sequence goes on along the minus strand of NC_133334.1, from coordinate 268,553,701 downwards.
AATTAGTAGGGCAGTGGACAGTATCAGTAGTTTTTAATTTTTGTTATTTTTACCATTATATTTTATTTTACAATTTAAGTTTTTATAGGTTTTTTTTTTACAATTTTTGATGGGAGGGGTTGGTAATGGAGGGCAGTATGATAGGATGGATGGCAGTGGAGGGCAGTATGATGGGAGGGATGGCAGTGGAAGGCAGTATGATGGGAGGGATGGCAGTGGAGGGCAGTATGATGGGAGAGGGTGGCAGTAGAGGGCAGTATGATGGGAGAGATGGCAGTGGAGGGCTGTATGATGTGAGGGGGTGGCAGTGGAGGGCAGTATGATAGGAGGGATGGCAGTGGAGGGCAGTATGATGGGAGGGGGTGGCAGTGGAGGGCAGTATGATGGGAGGGGGTGGCAGTGGAGGGCAGTATGATGGGAGGGGGTGGCAGTGGAGGGCAGTATGATGGGAGGGATGGCAGTGGAGGGCAGTATGATGGGAGGGGGTGGCAGTGGAGGGCAGTATGATGGGAGGGGGTGGCAGTAGAGGGCAGTATGATGGGAGGGATGGCAGTGGAGGGCAGTATGATGGGAGGGGGTGGCAGTAGAGGGCAGTATGATGGGAGGGATGGCAGTGGAGGGCAGTATGATGGGAGGGGGTGGCAGTGGAGGGCAGTATGATGGGAGGGGGTGGCAGTGGAGGGCAGTATGATGGGAGGGATGGAGGATTCTCTGCTAAAAATAAATAAATAAATAAAACAAGTAACAAGTAAAGAAGGGGTTCTAAGTCATTTTCCAGCAAAAAATACTAATTTAAACTAGTAAACAAAAAGTTCCAGAAAAGGCCTGGCCAGCAAGTGGTTAAGAAATTAGAAGAAAGGGCTGTACACCACTGTAGATGAAAATCCTCTTTATTTGGACATCCCAAAAATTACAGGCATCAGAATGCTGGGTAGACGCGTTTCGCATACTTCACGTGCGCTTAGTCATTACAAGTGGTTAAGGCCGGGGGTCCTCCTTTTAAAGCCTAAATAACCTTGAAGGAGCCTGCCAAGCCACGTAAGCCGACACATCTGAGCCGGATGTCTAATTTGAACGTGCTGCAGTTAGCTCTGTATTTAAATAATGTTATCATCGGAATATTATGACTAATTAAGATCTCAATACGCGGCTCAAAACATTCGACGTTGGAAAATAAATAAATAAATAAATAGTCTTCAGAAAGTTTTTTCGGGGGGCATTTAAGTAATCACTTCACCTGGCTGTCTTCTCAGTAATTTTCCTGCAAAGTTCCAAGGAGCGGCTTTAAAAATATGTATATTTCATGTGAGTGTGGAAGGATCAATTAAAGAATTAAAGTTAATGCGCTTCATTTTCATCTCCCATAATGAATATATTATCCCAATGAACCAATCTGTTTTCCAGAGAAAGGCATTCATTATATTAGCAATCACAGTGTATATACACAAAATTCAAATTTATGAGTTTCAACATGCAGGCGGTAAGTGGAGCGCTGGATTTGGAGGGCATTACTCAACTCCCAAATGATTCACTATTGAAATGGAGCACTTTTTTTTTTCTCCTTAAAGAGGCACGGCTGTCAGACAAAGAGAGGTCTCGGCTCCAGGCGGCTGATGAATACCTGGAAATATCATTCTCCCTCTGCCCGGGCGGTTCTCGGTTCCTCTGGGCTGAAATCCAAGACTCCCATTTATTTGAGGCTGCAGTGCATTCTCTCCAGAGTCTCAACTCCGCCTCCGATGACATGCCGCTGTTCACAATGTACAGGTGTGACGGAGTGTATGTGGGGTTCCACACATTTCCTGTGCATGGTGCGTAGGGCAGACCATTCATTTTAATGGGCTTCTGTACCTACCTGCAAGAAATATGCAAAATAAGTCCCCGACCCCTTCACCAAATCATGGTGCTGCGGCACAATGTGTTTTGGCTTGTGTGAAAACGAGCATGTTAGCTGCTAGCAGATGCAAGGGGGAGCCATTAGGCATTAATGGAACCTCTGTGCATCTGCTAAAGGGCAGCACATCTCTGTGCCTATTACGGGGAGAGTTAATATTAGGGTTACAGGGAGAGTTAGTATTAGGGTTACAGGGAGAGTTAGTATTAGGGTTACAGTGAGAGTTAGTATTAGGGTTACAGGGAGAGTTAGTATTAAGATTAGAGGGAGAGTTAGTATTAGGATTACAGGGAGAGTTAGTATTAGGACTACAGGGAGAGTTAGTATTAGGATTACAGGGAGAGTTAGTATTAGGGTTACAGGCAGAGTTAGTATTAGGATTACAGGAAGAGTTAGTATTAGGGTTACAGGGAGAGTTAGTATTAAGATTACAGGGAGAGTTAGTATTAGGACTACAGGGAGAGTTAGTATTAGGGTTACAGTGAGAGTTAGTATTAGGGTTACAGGGAGAGTTAGTATTAAGATTACAGGGAGAGTTAGTATTAGGACTACAGGGAGAGTTAGTATTAGGGTTACAGTGAGAGTTAATATTAGGGTTACAGGGAGAGTTAGTATTAAGATTATAGGGAGAGTTAGTATTAGGATTACAGGGAGAGTTAGTATTAGGATTACAGGGAGAGTTAGTATTAAGATTAGAGGGAGAGTTAGTATTAGGATTACAGGGAGAGTTAGTATTAGGACTACAGGGAGAGTTAGTATTAGGATTACAGGGAGAGTTAGTATTAGGGTTACAGGCAGAGTTAGTATTAGGATTACAGGAAGAGTTAGTATTAGGATTACAGGGAGAGGGAGAGTTAGTATTAGGATTACAGGGAGAGTTAGTATTAGGACTACAGGGAGAGTTAGTATTAGGATTACAGGGAGAGTTAGTATTAGGGTTACAGGCAGAGTTAGTATTAGGATTACAGGAAGAGTTAGTATTAGGGTTACAGGGAGAGTTAGTATTAAGATTACAGGGAGAGTTAGTATTAGGACTACAGGGAGAGTTAGTATTAGGGTTACAGTGAGAGTTAGTATTAGGGTTACAGGGAGAGTTAGTATTAAGATTACAGGGAGAGTTAGTATTAGGACTACAGGGAGAGTTAGTATTAGGGTTACAGTGAGAGTTAATATTAGGGTTACAGGGAGAGTTAGTATTAAGATTATAGGGAGAGTTAGTATTAGGATTACAGGGAGAGTTAGTATTAGGATTACAGGGAGAGTTAGTATTAAGATTAGAGGGAGAGTTAGTATTAGGATTACAGGGAGAGTTAGTATTAGGACTACAGGGAGAGTTAGTATTAGGATTACAGGGAGAGTTAGTATTAGGGTTACAGGCAGAGTTAGTATTAGGATTACAGGAAGAGTTAGTATTAGGATTACAGGAAGAGTTAGTATTAGGGTTACAGGGAGAGTTAGTATTAGGGTTACAGGGAGAGTTAGTATTAGGATTACAGGAAGAGTTAGTATTAGGCTTACAGGGAGAGTTAGTATTAGGGTTACAGGGAGAGTTAGTATTAGGATTACAGGGAGAGTTAGTATTAGGGTTACAGGGAGAGTTAGTATTAGGGTACAGGAAGAGTTAGTATTAGGGTTACAGGGAGAGTTAGTATTAGGATTACAGGGAAAGTTAGTATTAGGGTTACAGGGAGAGTTAGTATTAGGATTACAGGGTGAGTTAGTATTAGGGTTACAGGGGGAGTTAGTATTAGGGTTACAGGGAGAGTTAGTATTAGGGTTACAGGGAGAGTTAGTATTAGGGTTACAGGGAGAGTTAGTATTAGGGTTACAGGGAGAGTTAGTATTAGGGTTACAGGAGGAGTTAGTATTAGGGTTACAGGGAGAGTTAGTATTAGGGTTACAGAGGGAGTTAGTATTAGGGTTACAGGGGGAGTTAGCATTAGGGTTACAGGGAGAGTTAGTATTAGGGTTACAGAGGGAGTTAGTATTAGGGTAACAGGGAGAGTTAGTATTAGGATTACAGGGAGAGTTAGTATTAGGATTACAGGGAGAGTTAGTATTAGGATTACAGGGAGAGTTAGTATTATGGACTACAGGGAGAGTTAGTATTAGGGTTACAGTGAGAGTTAGTATTAAGATTACAGGGAGAGTTAGTATTAAGATTACAGGGAGAGTTAGTATTAAGATTAGAGGGAGAGTTAGTATTAGGGTTACAGGGAGAGTTAGTATTAGAGTTACAGGGAGAGTTAGTATTATGATTACAGGGAGGGTTTGTATTAGAGCCCTTTCACACTGGGGCGGTTTGCAGGCGCTATTGCGCTAATAATAGCGCCTGCAAACCGACCCGAAAGTGCCGCTGCATGTATTCCTGTGTGAAAGCCCCGAGGGCTTTCACACTGGAGCGATGCGCTGGCAGGACGGTAAAAAAAGTCCTGCCAGCAGCATCTTCGGAGCGGTGAAGGAGCGGTGTGTATACCGCTCCTTTACCGCTCCTGCCCATTGAAATCAATGGGACAGCGCGGCTATACCGCCGGCAAAGCGCCTCTGCAGAGGCGCTTTGCGGTGGTATTTAACCCTTTCTCGGCCGCTAGCGGGGGGTAAAACCGCTCCGCTAGCGGGCGCATACCGACGGTAAAACGCCGCTAATAATAGCGGCGTTTTACCGCCGACGCCGTCCCCCGCCCCAGTGTGAAAAGGCTCTTAGGGTTACAGGGAGAGTTATGCCTTGTACACATGGTCAGATTATTGGACGAATTTTCATCAGTTTTTTGTTTGATGCTAATCTCAAATCGAAAGTGAGGAGGGTACTCACCATCAGAAAACTTTCTGATGACAAAATTCAACGTCAGAAGTGACGTTTTGTGTGCATTCTTATATTTATGAGCATGCCTAGCTTTGCTCTTCAGATTTATTTTTTTGTCAGAAAACCGTACTAATGAAAAGAAAATCGGACATTATGGTCACATCAGACAAAAATTTTCAAGCCTGCACATCCAGTTTTTGTCAGCTGAAAATTCGTAATCGGCTGTCAAAAGCAGCATACTAACGATCAGAAAATCGGCAGATCGTTCATCGGATGAAATTTATCTTCAGATTTTCTGACCGTGTGTGCAGGCCTTAAGTGTTAGGGTTAAGGTTTCAGGTATAGGGTTAGTGTTAGGGTTACAGGGAAGGTCAGTGGTAGAGTTACAGGGAGAGCTAGTGTTAAGGTTACAGGGAGGGTTAGTGTTAGGGTGACAGAGAGGGTTAGTATTAGAGTTACAGGGAGGGTTAGTGTTACGGTTACAGGGAAGGTCAGTGTTAGGGCTACAGGGAGGGTTAGTATTAGCGTTACAGGGAGGGTTAGTGTTAAGGTTGCAGAGAGGGTTAGTGTTGTTACAGGAAGGGTTAGTGTTGCAGGGAAGGTTAGTGTTACGATTACAGGGAGGGTTAGTGTTACGATTACAGGGAGGGTTAGTGTTAGGGTTACAGGGAGGGTTAGTGTTGGTGTTACAGGGAAGGTTAGTGTTAAGGTTGCAGGGAGGGTTAGTGTTAGGGTTACAGGGAGGGTTAGTGTTGGGGTTACAGGGAAGGTTAGTGTTAGTGTTACAGGGAGGGTTAGTATTAGAGTTACAGGGAGGGTTAGTGTTAAGATTAGTGGGAGGGTTAGTATTGGGGTTACAGGAAGAATGGAATACGATTGAGATATTTGTATATCGCTATCATATCTCCTCTCCAGCGTCTCTTCTCCAGAGAGAATAGGTTTAATGTTTGTAATTGTTCCTCATAACTGAGGTCCTCCAGTCCCTTATTAGCTTTGTTGCTCTTCTCTGTACTGTACTGAATGCCATACTCAAGATGTGGCCGAACCAGAGTCTTGTAAAGTTAGTATAAGGGTTAAAGGAAGGGTTAGTGTTAGGATCACAGAAAGGGTAAGGTTAATGTTGGCGTTACAGGTAGGGTTAATGTTAGGGTTATAGGTAAGGCTAGTATTAGGGTTACAGGAAGGGTTAGTTTTAGGGTTACATGCATGGTTAGTGTTGGGGTTACAGGGAGGGATAGTGTTAGGGTTATGGGGGGTAATGTTAGGGTTACAGGTAGGGTTATTATTGGGGTTACAGGTAGGGCTAGCATTAGGGTTACAGGGAGGTTTAGTTTTAGGGTTACCGGGAGGTTTAGTTTTAGGGTTACCGGTATGGTTAGTGTTGGGGTTACAGGGAGGGTTAGTGTTAAGGTTACAAGTAGGATTAGTGTTAAGGTTACAGAGAAGATTAGAATTTGGATTACAGGAAGGGTTAGTGCTAGGGTTACAGGAAGGGTTAGTATTAGGGTTGTAAGAAGTGTTAGTATTACAGGTATGTGGAGGGTTAGTGTTAGGGTTACAAGTAGGGTTAGTGTTACGAGTATGCAGAGGGTTAGTGTTAGGGTTACAGGAAGGGTTAGTATTAAAAGGTATGCGGAGGATTAGTGTTAGGGTGTTAACTCTCTGAGGATCTGAAAAAAAGAACTGTTGCTCTACATAAAGATGACGTAGGCTATAAGAAGATTGCCAAGACCCTGAAACTGAGCTGCAGCACGGTGGCCAAGACCATACAGCGGTATAACAGGACAGGTTCCACTCAGAACAGGCCTCGCCATGGTTGACCAAAGAAGTTGAGTGCACGTGCTCAGCGTCATATCCAGAGGTTGTTTTTGGGAAATAGACGTATGAGTGCTGCCAGCATTGCTGCAGAGGTTGAAGGGGTGGGGGTGGGGGGGTCAGCCTGTCAGTGCTCAGACCATACGCCACACACTGCATCAAATTGGTCTGCATGGCTGTCATCCCAGAAGGAAGCCTCTTCTAAAGATGATGCACAAGAAGCCCAAAAACTGTTTTCTGAAGACAAGCAGACTAAGGACATGGATTACTGGAACCATGTCCTGTGGTCTGATGAGACCAAGATAAACTTATTTGGTTCAGATGGTGTCAAGCATGTGTGGGGGCAACCAGATGAGGAGTACAAAGACAAGTGTGTCTTGCCTACAGTCAAGCATGGTGGTGGGAGTGTCATGGTCTGGGGCTGCATGAGTGCTTCCGGCACTGGGGAACTACAGTTCATTGAGGGAACCATGAATGTCAACATGTACTGTGATATACTGAAGCAGAGGATGATCCCCTCCCTTTGGAGAATGGGCCGCAGGGCAGTATTCCAACATGACAACGACCCCAAACACACCTCCAAAACGACCACTGCCTTGCTAAAGAAGCTGAGGGTAAAGGTGATGGACTGACCAAGCATGTCTCCAGACCCAAACCCTATTGAACATCTGTGGGGCATCCTCAAATGAAAGGTGGAGGAGCGCAAGATCTCCAACATCCACCAGCTCTGTGATGTCATCATGGAGGAGTGGAAGAGGACTCCAGTGGCAACCTGTGAAGCTCTGGTGACCTCCATGCCCAAGAGGGTTAAGGCAGTGCTGGAAAATAATGGTGGCCACACAAAATATTGACACTTTGGGCCCATTTTGGACATTTTGTTGCCAGTGGTTTAGACATTAATGGCTATGTGTTGAGTTATTTTCAGGGGAAAGTAAATTTACACTGTTATACAAGCTGTACACTCACTACTTTACATTGTAGACAAGTGTCATTTCTTCAGTGTTGTCACATGAAAAGATAGAAGAAAATATTTACAAAAATGTGAGGTGTGCACTCACTTTTGGGGGATACTGTGTATATATATATATATATATATATATATATATATATATATATATACTTTTTTTTTACAATGAGTACAAGTACCGATAATTTTTTTTTTAGTATTCACTGATACCAATTACCGATACCTACCGCAACTGTTTTGTTTTAACTTCAGCAGTCAGCAATGGTACAAAGCATTGAAAAGTTATTTACAAATTAAATACATTGTTTTTTTTTTTTTAATTTTGCACTTTTTCAATGTGAAATATGTAAATATATGTTAATACATATGTGTAAAAATATTCACTAACAAAGCAAACAAAAAAAAAAGTTTTAATTGTTTATCGTTTATAAAATAGACGTGAACGAAAGAAAAAAATCAGGAAAATAATAATTAAATGGAGGAGAATAGGGAGTTAATTTAAGGCTGATTCGAGTAAATTAAGAGTTATTAAGGGGTTAAACAGAGGAACATTTGTTCATCCCTTTGATCTACAGATGAAGAAACAGAGTTATACAAAAAGTAACAATGTTTCTTTTTATTTTAGTGTTTCAGGGCTGAGCAATGTTGTTAATAAACATTGCTGGCTGCTTTTTTTTCTTTTTTTGATAGCTCCAATTACCGGACTTCTTTAACACCGGGGAGACCCGCTGACAGCTCAAAGAACCGAGCCCGAAAGTATCGGTTTCAGGTATCGTGCATTTGCACGAGTACCGATACTTGTACAAATACTCGGTATCGGCATCGATACCGATACTAGTATCAGTGCAACCCTAACATATAGATATAGATATAGATATATATATATATACACATGTATATTTTTTTTTTTAGTTTGTTATGTGTTCAATAAATCTTTACGAGTGTTTAGGAAGCCCGCTCGCTCCCCTATTACCAAGACTAATATTTCGGGTGCCATTATTAGGAAAACAAAAGAAAATCGACCCATAAAATGTTTTACACCTTGCAATGAATCCGTGATCGCACTGGTAATGCCGCGGCGCCAGGAATTTGCATTTTTATAACCCCGTTACTTAAAAAGGAATTGGTGGCGGGGAATGCCTGGCCTCGGTGTTCAGCGGGTCCTTTAATCCCAGCCGGAGCTTTTTTATGCCTGAGAGCACCTTATGATGCTGTAACTAACCTCGAACCTCCAGCAGCAGGAGGGAGCAGACCTCCACATCCAGCAATGTCATGCTTTACAGGCTCACTCTCTGCATCAGCATGAATGAAGAGCACAAGGAAAAGGAGAGAAAAAAAAAAAAAAAAAAAAACCCCGGTTGCCTTGGAAACACTGGAGTCTTGGTAATTATTACTGTAACTGTGTCTGCACACCCCATCTATAACAGAAATGAATAATAAATTCTAATCAGTGACTGGCAGCTTTCTGTTCTCTGGCTGTGCTCTCTGCTGCACCTTACTGGCCACCCCCAGGAACTGCAGGTAACAAAATGTATACTTTGTTTCCAAAGAAAAAGTAGATTTGTTTATTTATATTGTATTTGTGTACATTAAATAGTTACATAGTATCTGAGTGTTATTAAAACATACTTGAGAAGTACAATTTTGACTTTGTTACTAATTAAAAGTAAAAATACTTAACTGGGGGACTTTAACCACTTGACCTCCGGAAGATTTTACCCCCTTCATGACCACGGCATTCAAAAAAAATTTTTTTTCGATTCAGCACTGCTCTACTATGACTGGTAATTGCGCAGTCATGCATCTTTTGTACACAAAATAAATTTATATCAGAGCTTTATTTTGGTGGTAATTTGATCACCACTGCGTTTTTTCTTTTTTTGCGATTATAAATAAAAAAAAAACAAAACACTATTTTCTACCTTTTGCTATAAAACATCCAATAAATAAAAAAAAAACTTTATAAATTTAGGTCAAAATGTATTCTGCCACATGTCTTTGGTAAAAAAAAAAAATCCCAATAAGTGTATATTGATTGGTTTGCTTTTTTGAATTTTTCTTTTTTTACACTAGTAATGGTGGTGATCAGCGACTTATAGTAGAACTACGATAGTGCGCCCGACAATCTGACACTAACTGAACCTAGAGGGGAACTGACTGCCACTGACATCAACAGTGACACTAATTCAGTGATTGGTGCTAATAATATAGTTACATAGTAGGTAAGGTTGAATAAAGACAATAGTCCATCCAGTGCAACGTGTGTGTGTGTGTCAGTGTCTATAATCATTTCCCATATCCCTGTATATTGCAGGGGAGGCCCGTCCATTAAGGGAGCAGGGCACCGCCCCCCCTATGCATCGCCGCCTCCCCCTATCCATGCATCCAGCCCCTTCCAGGACAGCGGGTGCAAAGATTCCAATGCGGCGGGGTGTTTTTTTGAAGCACTGATTACAGCCAGAGGCTCTAATAGGCTTCAAAATGGGGTGGGCTCAGGGTGCAGAGAATGTGCTCAAAGCCCACCAAGGTGTGTTACAACAACAAATGAATACTCGCTATTGTAACACTGCTCCTCCTCCCAGGAAATCAGGAAGTGGGTTTTGACAGCCGTCACCTGATTGGCTGAAAGGACAGGTGATCCTACTGGATGCCTAGATGGGGAGGAGCTGCACGCTGGAAGACACCAATGGAGGAGAGAACACGGAGCAGCTGCGCACCTGATGAAGAAGCGCGCATGCTCCAAACACGAGCTTGACTACGCCTCCCGTCCATCACCACTGACGTGCTTGTTGTGTGACCGTCTTCAGCCTCGGAGCTTCGGGAACCGCCGGAGCCACTGGGAACTGCTGACCACCACCGCCGTCCAGCTGGACTACAGGAGCCCAAGCTACTTATGCCATGCACATTACATCTCACCAAAATGTGAGTTGATCTTACTTTTTTTAAACATTGAATTTTAACTGACATACTGCGCTCAGAGTGGCGCCGCTCCTCTCTCTCTCACCCATATCCACAGAGTCGCTTCTGCTCTCTACAGCTGGTTGTCCACACTGATACAGACCAGAACCCCTAAACCAGGGGTCTCAAACTAGCGGCCCTCCAGCTGTTGCAAAACTACAAGTCCCATAATGCCTCTGCCTGTGGGAGTTATGCTTGTAACTGTCAGCTTTGCAATGCCTCATGGGACTTGTAGTTTTGCAACAGCTGGAGGGCCGCCAGTTTGAGACCCCTGCCCTAAACCCTGGTCTGGTCTCAGCGGTAAATGAACTTTGCCTATGCATACCTGCATAGGTGTGCGCAGCCTATTGCATTAGGATGTGCACCCCAAAGCTCAAATACATATGCATGTACTGATGGTGTCAGTAGGGCAGTGGACAGTGTCAGTAGTTGTATTTCTATTCTTTTAAAATTATTTTATTTTGTAACATTTTGTTTTTGGATGAAATATCAGTGGTCTAAACAGGGGGGAATATGCACCACACAAGGTGATTAGGGTGTGCCCAGGCACACCTGGTACACCCTGTGCGCACGCCTATGCATACCTGGACCTTGGAGCTATTTCCATATCGCACTAGCTGCGTTTCTAGCGCTCCATCTTATTTTAATTTTAATCTCTGCACGCTACCAGCCTAGATGGGGTCATTTCCGGACCATCCAGCAAACAGCAGAAGGGGGGGGGGCTGTGGTGCTTGTAGTCCTTCCTCGTATTTGAGGTCCTCCAGCCCTCATATTAATCATCTCGTTGCCCTTCTTTGGACTCTCTCCAGCTCCAGCACCTCCCTTCTGAGGACTGGTGACCAGAACTGGACAGAATACTCCAGGCAGCCTTTCCAGTTTTATAAAGTGGCAGGAATATAGTTTTATCTCTGGAGTATATCCCCTTTTCCTTTTTTATGCATGCTAATATTCTGCCGGCTTTGGTAACTTCGGCTTAAAATTGCATGCTATTGCTCAGTCTGTCTTCTACTAGGACCCCCAGATCTTTCTCCATCCTTGACTCCCCCAGAGGTTCTCCCCCCAGTGAGTAGTTTGCATTATTTTACATTTCTCCACATTTCGCCATGTAGTTGCCCACTCCACTATTTTGTTCAGGTCTTTCTGTAAAATTTCTAGATCCTGATGTGAATTTATTGCCCTGCTTATTTTTGTATCGTCCGCAAAAACTGAGATTGAGCTATTCATCCCTTCCTCTATATCATTTATGAATAAATTAAACAGAATCGGTCCCAAGACAGAACCCTTGGGTACTCCACTTACCTCTCCAGACCAGTCTGAGTACACATTATTTGTCACTACTCTTTGGACACGCCCCTCTAACCAGTTTTCTATCCAAGAACAAATCTTATGGTCCATGGCCGCAGACCTCAGCTTGTAGATGAAGCATTTATGGGGAACTGTATCAAATGCTTTTGCAAAATCCAGATACACCACATCCACAGGCCTCCCCCTATCCAGATGGCTGTCTCTGTACTGACACTGGCTGGGAAGGGGTTAACATCAGGGGCGATTAAAGGGTTAAAGTGTGTGCCTAACAACGTTTACTGTGTGTAGTGTGTGCTGCTTTTACTGCTGTCTGCAGAGAGCTCTGTGTTGTTTACCAACACAGGGCTCTTTTCTGTCATTTGCTCAGCCGATCAGCGGGTTGCGGCCATAAATCATTGGCTGGAACCCGCTGATCGGCTTTTGCTGCAGTAAATGGCAACACAGTCTTCTGGGCCCGTGCACACATGCGTGAGCGAACCCGGATGGAAGCCGCTTTGTACAGGTACCTGATTGTGCCTGCACAAGCTGACCTGCCGCGGTAAATGTACTGCGGCGGGTCGGCAAGCGGTTAAAGTGGCAGTAAAGACTAACTATACCTATTGCATTGTTAGGAAAACTTGTCAGAAGTGATTCATGCTGATAGCGGAGGAAGGGGGCAGCAGACAGGAACGACACTTAGTGCTCTGGACTGAGATAAATACACACTATAGAGGGATATGCTTTGTTCATATTTCTTCTCTGAGGTTTAAAACCACTTTCATTTAACATTTAGATTACATTTTAGCAATTGAGTTTAGATCTGCTTAAAATGCAAACTGCATTTCATTAAAAACTTGATGTAACATATATTGTTGAAATGTGAGCTGCTTTGTCATTTTGTTTTATTAAAAGTGACCTTTCTGCTTCAGTCTGCAGTCAGTTGTAAAGTTGTCCAAAAAAGCCTAAATTTTGACTTGTAACCACAGATTGTGAACAGTATTCCGCCACCCGAACTTGTAATTAGCCAATCGGGTCTAACCCGCTTCCTGATTGGCCGGGAGGAGAAGCAGGAAGACTATAGCGAATATTAATTTGCTACAGTCACACAACTGGGTGGGCTCAGGGCACAGTGCTCTGCGCCCCGAGCTCACCCTTTTTGAAGCCAATTAGAGCCCCAGGCTCTAATCATGTGCTTTGAAAAAAAAAAACTAACCCTTTGGAATCCATGCGTCTGGCGCCCTGCATGTAGATTAACCACTTACGGACCGCCCACTGTCCTTATACATTGGTACTATGAAGAGGAATATCATTGTTATGGCAGCAGCTAGCTGCCATAACCCCGGTATCCTCTACTTCAGCGGGCGGTCCGCTTCAAGGTAAAAGTGGTCTCTGCGGCAGATTCGCCGCAAGATCACTTTTATCGGCGGCGGGAGAGGCCCGCCTCTCCTGCCGCGCTCTGGTGCCCTCCGCCGCTTACCGGAGCGGTACTTATCGGTAGCGGCGGAGGCGACCGGATCCTCTCCCTAGCCTGACATGGGGACGAGTGAGGGGAAGATGGCCGCCACCCATCTCCATATCATTGCAGGTCGGAAGCGACGTTTTGCCCACAGCTCTTAAAGGGCCTTTTTTTTTTTTTATTGCATTTTAGTGTAAATATGAGATCTGAGGTCTTTTTGACCCCAGATCTCACATTTAAGAGGTCCTGTCATGCTTTTTTTCTATTACAAGGGATGTTTATATTCCTTGTAATAGGAATAAAAGTGACCCTATTTTTTTTTTTAAAGAACAGTGTAAAAAAAAAAAAGGTAAAATAAATAAGAATTTTTTTAAACGCGCCCTGTATCACCGTGATCGTTAGAGCGAGAGCAATAATTCTAGCCCTAGACCTCCTCTGTAACTCAAAACATGCAACCTGTAGAATTTTTTAAACATCGCCCATGGAGATTTTTAAGGGTAAAAGTTTGTCACCATTCCACAAGTGGGCGCAATTTTGAAGTGTGACATGTTGGGTATCAATTTACTCGGCGTTACATTATCTTTCACAATTTCAAAAAAAAAATTGGGCTAACTTCACTGTTGTCTTATTTTATTATTTCCAAAAGAGTGCACTTGTAAGACCGCTGCGCAAATATGGTGTGACAGAAAGTATTGTAACGACCGCCATTTTATTCTCTAGGGTGTTAGAAAAAAAAAATATTGTTTGGGGGTTCTAAGTAATTTTCTAGCAAAAAAAAACAGTTTTAAACTTGTAAACAACAAATCTCAGAAAGAGACTCTGCCCTTAAGTGGTTAAAGGCCGGGCACACGGATTAGGGGGGCCCCTGCGCCCTGCATGAGCGGCCACCACTGCTGGTATATATATTTGAAAATTGATCAATTCTGATGTACTGACGGCCTATCTCATTTCTTGAGACCCCCACAAATGGGAAAGTAGACAGTCCAAGGTATTTAGTAAATGGCATAGCGAGTTTTTTGACACACTTTTTTGGAAAATGAAGAAATTAAATAAAATATGTTTCATTTTTTACGTACTATTGCCAGTGCAGTACAGCAGCGGTGATCAGGGATACTGACTGATGACAGTATGTAAAAAAAAAATTTTTTTTTAATTAATATTTTTTTATTCAATTTTCTAAACATTTTTATTTTGTTTTGTTTTTTTATTTTTTGTACTAATCTGGGGGAAGATCAGGGATTACATTTTTTCACTTATTTCTTATACAGTGATGATCACTTTATACACAATAGTTTTAGCTGTCATGAATGACTTTCCCATTCATGAACAGCTTGCTTAAGGCTGAGATCTGTGATTGGCTACCGCTAATCACATGGTACAGGTACCATGTGATTGCTGTGGGCCAATCACAGATCACAACAGTAAGCAAGCCGTGATCACATGATACCCGGTTACCGGTAACAGTAATCCGCTGTGTCCGGAGGGGCATGCCGTGCACTCCTAACCCGGAAGAGGCACAATCACGTATATGTACATGACTGAGCCTGCAGCTGACAGTAAATGTATTGGGGGTGGCAAGTGGTTAAAAAAGAAATGAAAGGCAAAACAGCTGCAAAAGTAGCTTAGAGATCTGGGGGAGGAGAAACATCATTACACTGGTCTTTACAGTGAATGGCTGTGCGGGGGAGGGGGGGTGTCAGCACAAATCTGATCATTGGAGAACAGGCTGAATTCCCAGCACAGCTAGAGAACTGACCGCGCTGCATTCTCATGCCTAGTGTGGTCAGTTTTTAAAGCAGAGGGACCCATGTGAACGAGCCCCTTATGTCTCCCCAGTCTTTAACATCCCCATCGCATGTCTGCAGTCTCTGACCACCTCCTGGGTTAGAGAAGCGCCGCACTCCCAAACAGTCAGCATAGTATAAACATGAGAACGACCTCAGCCCATGGGTATCTGCCAGATGCCACGGCACTGACGCGTTTCACCCCACCGGAGCTTAATTGCCTACAATTGAGTGGGCGGGGTGAAACAAGTCAGAGGGCATGGCTTCCGGCGGAAACCCATGGCCCATGTTTATACTACACTGGCTGGTCGGGAGCACTTCTCTAGCCCTGTATATGGATCGTTTTGGATGAGCTCATTCAGCAGCCTGCACCCTCTTTACCGGATGACTGCGGGACTTGTTTCCTTGGCTTTGAGCGGCATTCCAAGTCTAGTGCCTAGGTCACTCTGACCATCTCCTGTTGCATATCTGCAATCTCCAAAGATCACTTGTAGAATATTTGCAGTCTCTTGCTGTCCCCTTTAGCATGCCCATAGTCTCTGTCCATCCCTTGTAGCACATTTGCAGTCTCCAACCATCTCTTGTAGAATGTTTGCCTTCTCTGACCATCTCTTGTATCATGCCCGTAGTCTCCGACTATCACTTGTAGAATGTTTGCAGTCTCTGACCATCTTTTGTAGAATGTTTGCAGTCTCCGACCATCTCTTGTATCATGTCTGTAGTCTTCGAACATCTCTTGTATCATGCCTGTAGTCTCTGACCATCTCTTGTATCATGCCTGTAGTCTCTGACCATCTCCTGTAGTCTCTGACCATTGCTTGTATCATGCCCGTAGTCTCTGACCATCTCTTGTATCATGCCTGTAGTCTCTGACCATCTCTTGTATCATGCCTATAGTCTCTGACCATCTCTTGTATCATGCCTGTAGTCTCTGACCATCTCTTGTAGAATGCCTGTAGTCTCTGACCATCTCTTGTAGAATGCCTGTAGTCTCTGACCATCTCTTGTATCATGCCTGTAGTCTCTGACCATCTCCTGTAGTCTCTGACCATCGCTTGTATCATGCCCGTAGTCTCTGACCATCTCTTGTATCATGCCTGTAGTCTCTGACCATCTTTGTAGAATGCCTGTAGTCTCTGACCATCGCTTGTAGAATGTTTGCAGTCTCTGACCATCTCCCGTTGCCTGTATGCAGAGTCTAACAGCTTTCCTAAATATTATGTGTGGCCCTTTGGTGATGTCAGGAGCCACACTTGAGGCTCCCCATATCGGGAATGTTGACCACCATTGCTCTGAATAGCTTTTGTTCACAAAAGAGTCAAACAAAATGGTATCCTGCTACCTCTGGACGGAGGGAGGTGGAAAGCATTCCGAGGTCCCTGTATCTTTAACAGGCTAACAAGAGCATAATCTATTTACACCGTAGCCCCTAATTTATTGATCATC
Source organism: Aquarana catesbeiana (assembly GCF_042186555.1). Taxonomy (NCBI): domain Eukaryota; kingdom Metazoa; phylum Chordata; class Amphibia; order Anura; family Ranidae; genus Aquarana; species Aquarana catesbeiana. The sequence continues at coordinate 268,537,294 of NC_133334.1, read as the reverse complement.
AATCATATATACATCACAGGAACAGCGGCTGCCCTCTTTGGCATTTGCTCCCCGTTCGATCCCCTCCAAATATTCGAAGCGTACCTGTAGAAAGCGGCTAAGTGCTCGAGTCGAGATTATCGAAGTGTTAAAGGTCGGCCTCGCGTCAAAGAGGGAATCAAACGTTTGCCAAAACATTTCCTGATGGAGACCTAATTGGTCTTGTTATTTTATCGAAAAAAACAAAAAACAAAAATGCTTTTTTTTTCACGCATCCCGGGTTCCTTTGCAGCCTTTATTCCTCGCCTGCCGGAGCCGGCATTTCGCTCGAGCGCCAGCAGCGGGTGACGAGTTTTGCCAGGGAAAATGTGGGGTGCATCTGAATGAGTATGGGAAAACAAATAAAAACACATATAAACTCTGCAGAGTGTTTACTGATGGCTCTCGCTTGTTATATATTGACTTTATAATGCTTTGCCGTTTTCATTATTGTCTTGAAGTTAATTAACAAAAAAATGAACACAGGAGACGCTCAATATAATTAATAGGAGCGTTAAAGAGAACCAGTCATGGCAGTGTGTAGCCGAAATAAGTTTTAGCTACACATACACTTTATATAAATTTGATGCTACAGGCTTGCTTAGTATAGAGTTATATTTGTCCCTTGGCTTATCTGAAGTCTGACTGTTCAGCTTGAGGGTCAGGGGTCAGTGGTTAGTTTGAGAAAAAAGCCGCTCAACCTGCAATTCCGATGGATACTGAACATATATTTTGAAGGGTATATCCCCATTTTGAGACTTGTTGTTGCCCTGTCATCTACCTCTAGCACTGGCAAGTGACTTAAGACGGTATGCGGCCATCTTTAAAAACCATACCAAGGCTTGGTTAATCACTTTACATATATTGCGGTCATTTTGAAAACCTAAGCAAGGTTTGGATGGCCAATAGCTTGATTTGGCAATATCGTTCTCCCTTTTTGAATGGACTATTTTATATGGCATGGTGACGAGCGTGACCTCCATGCCCCTCGATGTCAATTGTGACGAAACGCGTAGATGCTCAGTTTGAACTTCAGCAAGTTGTCTTGACCACGTCTAGATGCCTAAATGCCTTGAGTTGCTGCCATGTGATTGGCTGATTAGCAATTTGTGTTACCAAGACATTGAACAGGTGTACCCAATAAAGTTGGGCGGTGAGTGTATGTGTAGGATGACGCACATGTAAGTGTATATGGTTTGGAGGTGCGTACACCTATTTATTAACTGGTCCTGACGTGCATCTGTGCACCTAACAAGGCAGGTGGGCAGGTACCACCAGCATCCATTAACGTGTACAAATAGGTGCGGTTGGGCCCTTCAGGATGGACGTTATCTACAGGAAACATGGAGGCAAACAAGAGTTCACGAGTATCTTTTACTTACATTCACTGTAAAAAATGTATTTGTCCTTTTATTACACAGAACATTATGAAAAATAGAGCTCAAAACAATTCACAAGAATGTTTCTCTTTGGAAAAAAGATACTATTAAAAAATACAATTTTTCCTCTGATATGCTTCTTGGTGAACATCTAAAACACAGTACCGGGTGTGCGTGTAACATTACAGAAAAGAGGTGGAATTATACATCAAAAATATGGAGAGAGATCAGATCAAAGTCACACGGTTGTTGGTACTGCACAGGAAATGTAGGGGATGTCGCTTAAAGGGAACCTGTCAAGGCGCAAGGTCTGCCTATCCAAGCATGCTTCCAAAATTGCTGTTGTCTGATCCAACATAATAGTGTATCTAAACCCACGTACAAAAAAAAATTCAGTTGCAGCTTACCAGTCCTTAGACATAGTGGCTGCATTAGTTTCCTTTTTTTTTTTTTCACTTGGTGATCCTGCCAGTAACACACTTCCCCAGAGTGACAACACTCACTATATTGTATCTATTCAATAGCAGCGTTGTCACCCTATTCAGCTTACACCTTCATTTGGACTACAGAACACGTCACCCTTTCATCATCATTCTGCCTGGAACACTCATCCCCATCCTAGGGTGGCAACAATAACTCACTGTACTATTAATATGCAGCAGTGGTGGCGTTGTCAGCCCATGCCGTTTTCACTAGACATGTGCGGTTCGTTCCGAATCAGATGTATCCGAATTTCCAAATTGCAATAGTAATGAATTTAAATGCATCCAAAACATAGAAACCAGCAACGGGGTACTATTTATTTCATTGACACCAATGATAGGCCACTATTCAAGCTGCTGACACCAACGGGGCACTTTTCCTCCCCCTGACACCAAACATAAGGGGCACTATTCCTCCCAATGATACCAATAATGGGACACTATTCCTCCCAATGATATCAATGATGGGGCACTATTCCTCCCAATGATACCAATGATGGGGCACTATTCCTCCCAATGATACCAATGATGGGACACTATTCCTCCCAATGATGGGACACTATTCCTCCCAATGATACCTATGATGGGACACTATTCCTCCCAATGATACCTATGATGGGACACTATTCCTCCCAATGATACCAATTATGGGACACTATTCCTCCCAAAGATACCAATAATGGGACGCTATTCCTCCTCCTGACAACAGGCACAAAGTTTTTTTTCTTACTCCCACTGACAACCAAGCCTGAGACTGACGCCAGGGCATTTTCTACCCTCACTGGCCACAGTCTGTTCCCCCTAAAGTCCAAAGGACAGTAATTTGACCCTTTGTTTAGAAAGTATGGAGACCCCCGGTCTAGCTCTATCGCATACCAACTGGACAATTCTCTTCTGTTGGCCATGAAACACTTCCCTCTTATATGTAATGGAGGTGAAGCAAGGGGAGGTATTCTGTAGTACAAATCTGGTGTAAACTAGACATGTGCACTGCCGAAAAATGTGTTAGTTTTTATTTTTGTTTCATTCGGTTTTTTTTTTTTCATTTATCGTGTCATTCGTTTTGATCGCAATTCGGAATTTGAAAATTCGAAAGAATGAAATCCGAAAATTCTAAATAATAATAATAATTCTAAATAACTAACTATTACATTTTAGGTATTGGAATTTCCTTTCAAATTTGGCTGTTAGAGTACGTAATGAACACGAATTTTTCAGAAGTTATCCGAAATAACGAATGCCTTATCTAAACAAATGGAACAGAATGAATTAATAAAATATTAATAAATAATAATAAAAAGTTTGTATTATTATTATTGTTTATTATTATTAATGCGTTAATACGGCATTTGTTATTTTGGATAATTCGTAACTTCGGATGTTTAAACTTCAGACATTTTAAACAAACATCTGAGGGAGATGGACATTTATACTGGGTGCTCCTCATCACATACCCAACTGAGAAGGATTGGGGTGGCTGATAAAACTGCTTGAGGTTTCAGTGCGGCAAAAGCAAAGAGCACAGGAGGTTACAATCTCACTGGAGTTCTGGCAGGATCAACAGGTATTTATTACTGAACAGATATTTTGTTCCAATGGTTAATGAAACAGATCAAAAGGGAGCAAATAAGAGAAGTTCATAGTTGGATCTTGCATACACTTTAAGTGAGTCGCTGGGTTGGTCCAGTAGGTGGGCTTAAGAATTCCAGCCACACCCCTGTTCCGGGTCACCAACCAATGAGTACTGAAAATGCTAAATGACGTATAGGCAGGGCACTGACATTTTTGGCAACGTTCCTCTCATGACAAGTTTCCTTTATTGAAACGGAAGTCGATGACCAATAAAAAGTGGAGAAAATGCTGCATCCAACATCATTGACTGGTAGAGCGCGCGTTAGGAAGGCTGGACGGATCTCAAAGCTCTGCTACCACTGTGACCACCTTGCAGCGCACAGGTGACCGGCGTGAAAATTCGGGGTCGGGGAAAAAGAATTTTTGTGCTCAAACCCTTTTCTTGGAGTCCATCAAGGTACACAGGAAGTCTTTACAGGATATACTGCCGCCTACGGGAAGCTTGGGCACTAGCAATAAAATAGAAGGTAAGCTGCTGGTCCTCTCCTAGGCGGCAGCATAACCCAAAAGTTAAGACTTCCTGTATCCTTCAATGGAAGAGAAGAAAAAAAGAACTTTGCAATGAGTACAAAAAAAAAATCCTATTCAATTTTTCAGTCATTGAGGGAGACCCTCAAACAAAAAATAAAATAGGCTTTTTTTTTTTACTCATTGCAAAGTTTTTTTTTTCTTCTCTTCCATTGAGGGGTACAGGAAGTCTTAACTTTTTTGGATGTTTTGGAACCACATTTCCCATGATGCTTATGCACTCTGGACTGTAGTGGAGCATCATGGGAAATGTAGTTCCAAAAACATCTGGGGTGCCAAGTTTTGCTATCACTGGGCTAGGACCAGACTGAATTCCACCTATTGAATCGGACCTTCAGTCATTTTTGCATCTACTAAATCTTCTGCCCTTGTTGTTGTCTTTAACTTAGCAAACATTTTTTTTTCTGCCAGTAAATCCCTTATACAGCCCACTTCCTGCTTCTTGTCCGGTCATTAGCCTAGGCATATGACATCATGCACAGCTCTCCTTCTCTCACTCTCCTGAGAGTTTGCCAGGAAGGGAGGGGGGATGAGTCATAAGAGGGCCAATGAGAGCTGCAGAGCTGGAGGTGTGCGTCTGTGTAAATCCAGGAAGTGAACAGGCAGCAGCTTCAGCTGCCCACATTTAAAATGGCTGCAGCCATACTCAGTGGAGGGAGATTTCTGCAGCAAATTTGGCAAGTACAGAACCACAGTATATATAAAATAATATGCAAAGTGTTTGGAGGGAAGCTTCAGAACGGCAAAAATGTTTTTATTACAAATTATGTGAACAGACTGCAGTTCCTCATTAAGGCATTTCGATAATTGCATAATTCCTCCCAAGAGCCAGCCCACTGTTTGCATCATGGTTGATAGCTCTTGAGGAGTACCGAGGAAGGGTGCAGTCATGTTTTCAGGAAGCCATGTACAGCCTTGCGCTGGCCCCTCCCACCAGACATGATTTGCCTGCATTGCATAGAGAAGTACAGAGATCCAGCCACGGCATCTAAAAAAGTCTGTACAGACCGGGGAAAGAAAAGGGGTTCTAGGACTTTAAATGAGGTGATACCATGCACCTTCATCCCCAAATCAGAAATAAGATTGGGGTTTTTTGGGACTTTGAATGAGGCACAAGACACGTTGTAGGAGAAATTGTAAAATGGTTTAATTGGCATACAAACAAAGCATACCTCATAAACATATGATACATGGTTGAACATGAGTATTTTTTATCTATATATAAGGCGATAGCCTACAAAAAAAAGAGGAATTCATATATATGTATATACACATGCACGCATCTGAAATCGCATAGTATCCCATGGAAGTACCTAGTATAAAAAGCCAAATGCTTATTGGGTAATGGATACAAATGGGTTATAAGATACAAATGAATCACAGTTGAGGTCAAGCTATGTGTTGGGAACATGATGACATTGATAGGCTCGACATGTTTCGTGGCCAGTTGCCACTCATCTTGGGAAAAACTGGCCACGAAACGCGTCGAGCCTATCAATGTCATCATGTTCCCAACACATAGCTTGACATCAACTGTGATTCATTTGTATCCTATAACCCATTTGTATACCTTACTCAATAAGCATGTGGCATTTTATACTTTTTTTTGCACACTATCGCCTTGTATATAGATAAAAATATTAATTTTCAACCATGTATCTTATGTTTATGAGGTATGCTTTGTTTATATGCCAATTAACCCCTTCAGATCCGCGCTATAGCTGAATGACGGCTACAGCGCCGACCTACATTGCCGGGAGGCCGTCAATATATGTCCTCCCCTTTGCACGCTCCCCGCGCACCCCCTGCAGGGTGCACACTGTGATCACTGAGTCAATGAGACTCAGGTGATCACAGATCGGAGTAAGGGGTCTATCCCGGCCCCTTACCACGTGATCAGCTATCAGTCAATGACAGCTGATCACTTGATGTAAACACAAGATCGCAAATCTTTTTTTTTTCTTCTCACTCTGACAGTGTGAGGAGAAAAAAAAAGCCAATCACCAGCTTCTGTTGAAGGGACATCGGTCCTGAAGAGGAAGCGGCGAAGCCGCCACTTATGTGCCCACCAGTGCCACTAATCAATGCCCACAGTGCCACGAATCAGTGCCCACCAGTACATAAATGTGCCATCTATCAGTGCCCATCAGTGCCACCTATCAATGCCCTTCAGTGCCTCCAATCAGTGCCACCCATCAGTGCCCACCAATGCCACCCATCAGTGCCCACCACTAGCAGAATGACGGCCAGGCGGTGGTTCAGTTATCCTAACTGGGCGTCATATGACATCCTTCAGGATAACAGCAGTCACACGCCAGTGGGGGCGCGCATCGCAGCGATCGGTGGAGCGGTGTGTCAGTCTTACACCGATCTTGGTAAAGAGCCTCCGGCGGAGGCTCTTTACCACGTGATCAGCCATGTCCAATCACTTCTGATCACGATGTCAATAGGAAATGGGCACTGACTGGCACCATTATATTTCAGTAATGCCCAGCAATGCCACCCATCAATGTCATCAGTGCCACCAGTGTCAACAATGCCACCCATCAGTGCCCATCCGTGCCCACCTATCAGTGCCCATCCCTGCCACCTATCAGTGCCACCCATAAGTACCCATTAGTGCCATCCATAAGTGCCCATCAGTGCCGCCTATGATTGCCCATCAGTGCCGCCTATGAGTGCCCATCAGTGCTGCATACCAGTGCCACCTATCAGTGCCCATCAGTGCCCATCATCAGTGCCTGTCAGTGCCACCTCATTGGTGCCACCTCATCAGTGCCCGTGAGTGCAGCCATATCAGTGCCCGTCACTGAAGAAGAAAACGTACTTATTTACAAAAATTTTTTTAACAGAAACAAAGAAAAACTTGTTTTTTTTTCAAAATTTTCGGTCTTTTTTTATTTGTTGCGCAAAAAATAAAAACCGCAGAGGTGATCAAATACCACCAAAAGAAAGCTCTATTTGTGAGAACAAAATGAAAAAAAATTTGGTTGGGTACAGTGTTGTATGACTGCGCAATTGTCATATAAATTGCGACAGCACTGAAAGCTGAAAATTGGCCTGGGCAGGAAGGTGTCTAAGTGCCCGGTATTGAAGTGGTTATTAAAGAGCTTCAAATCGCACACATGGCCCTGGAAAGGTTTTTGAAACTTTAACTTATTATATTTTATTTAAAGCTGAGCTCCCAGGATAAGTAATGTCTAGAACCATTTGTCATGTGTATTAATCATAAAATCTCGGAGTGCTTTGTATATTTCTCCCAGATCTGTGCAGTAATCCAGTGTGAGACTTCCTGTAATAAAGACCGCCCACTGCTGATCTCTCTTTTTGTGCAGAGTGATTGGTCTGGTCTCCGCAGTCTCCTGTAATTTTCTAAAGTGGGTGGAGCCTGCTAGGCCCCTCCCACAGCTCTGCTCTCTCTCCCTGTGCAGGGTGACTGGTCTCGTCTCCGCCCCCTCCTGTAATTGTCTGAAGTGGGTGGAGCCTGATGGGCCCCTCCCACCGCTCTGCTCGCTCTCCCTGTGCAGGGTGACTGGTCTCGTCTCCGCCCCCTCCTGTAATTGTCTGAAGTGGGTGGAGCCTGATGGGCCCCTCCCACCGCTCTGCTCGCTCTCCCTGTGCAGGATGACTGGTCTTGTCTCCGCCCCCTCCTGTAGTATAAAGAAGGCAGCCTGTAGTGGGTGGGGCCTGTTGGTGATTTTTGGGTTTGCAAAGGCATTTGGCAAACACAGAGTGGGTTTGTCTCATTTGTGGTTATTGACTATATTTAAATAACAGATTATGTGCCCGGAGATCAGCTTTGACATGTTCATAGATTCGATGCATAAGAATTCCAGGCTATACCTTACTAATCTTAAAAAGACTAAGCTTTCCTAACAACCATGCAGACTAACCTGTGTAAGAAAGGAGTAGGTATTTTTAGATGGCTCCAGTCCAGTCGCGTGATACCCCTCTGTGTCAGACAGGAGCGACTGCAGGGGAGAAGAGAATGCTCAACAACAGCTGGAATGCCTGGGAGTGGTGACATCAACCATAGACTCCTATGGCCCATCCGTTGACGCTCCCTTCTCTACCCTGCAACCCAATCCATTGCCGGCGTTTCCCTCTCTCTCCCCCGCAACCCAATCTGTTGATGGTGTTCCCTTCTCTCCCCCGCAACCCAATCCATTGTTGGCTCTCCCTTCTCTCCCCCTGCAACCCAATCCGTTGTCTGCGCTCCCTCCTCTTCCCTGCAACCCAATCCATTGTTGGTGCTCCATCCTCTCCCCTGCAACCCAACCTGTTGTCGGCTCTCCCTTCTCTCCCCCTGCAACCCAATCCGTTGTCTGCGCTCCCTCCTCTTCCCTGCAACCCAATCCATTGTTGGTGCTCCATCCTCTCCCCTGCAACCCAACCTGTTGTCGGCTCTCCCTTCTCTCCCCTGCAACTCAATCCATTGTCAGCACTCCCTTTTCTCCCCTGCAACCCAATCTGTTGTCGGCGCTCCCTTCTCTCCCCTGCAACCCAATCCGATGTCAGCGCTCCCTCCTCTCCTCTGCAATGCAATCTGCTGTCGGCTCTCCCTTCTTTCCCCTGCAACGCAATCTGTTGTCGGCGCTCCCATCTCTCTCCTACAACGCAATCTGTTGTCGGCGCTCCCATCTCTCTCCTAGAACGCAATCTGTTGTCGGCGTGTCTGCCTCCCCTGCAACGCAATCTGTTGTTGACGTGTCCGTATCTCCCCTGCAACGCAAACCGCTGTAGTCGGCACTTCCTTCTCTCCCCTGCAACCCAATCCGTCGGCGGCGGTCCCTTCTCTCCCCTGGAGCAGCTCATGGAAGCCAGGTCATGTGACTGGACTGGAGCAGCCTGAAAATAGGTTAGTATATACATATTTCTTACACATGTTAATCAGCATTGGTGTTAGAAAGGTGGAAAGAGCATTTTTAGGATTAATTAGGTATAGCCTGGAATTCTACTTTAATGATTGGCCTTTTAAGGTAAGATCTGCCGATGTTCATGACGTCCTGTGGTTTATACATAGTGCTGTGAAATGACGGCACAACTTCTGCTAATAAACCCCCTTATTAAATCACATGTAGCCGGCTTGCTGAAAGCGAATTGCAGGTCGATAGCTATGGGTTACCGCACGCTGCCTGAGGCCGGGTATGAGAAGCTCGCTCATGCTGCCCTGAGAAAAGAAAAAGCTTTTGCAACGAGTTCTGGGATTGCCATTTGGCACACTGATTCTAGCTGTGGTTCCTGACTTAGACAATCCATGGTTTATGGATATCCCTGGCATGTTCTGAATAAAAAATGGTACTACATAGAAATATTAGTCCTGAGTTAATCAGCGGTGTCTTAAAGAAGAACTCCAATTTAAAGAACTGCAGCTCATTTTTTTTTGGGGAGGCCATTTAGAAACAGGGGCCTAATAGGGGCTGGTATTGTTGTGAAGCTGGGAAACTACTAAAAAATAATGATTGTACTTATGGGAATCTACAGCTACTCAATCTAAAGCAATACTGTGTAAGAAAGGTGTACGTATTTTTAGACGGCTCCAGTCTAGTCGCATGATACCCCATGTCAGCCAGAAGCGACTGCAGGGGAGAAGAGAGAATGCTCAACAACGGCTGGAATGCCTGGGAGCAGTGATATCAACCATAGACTTCTATGGCCCATCCGTTGGCGCTCCCACCTCTACCCCCACAACCCAATCCGTTGTCGGCTCTCCCTTCTCTCCCCTGCAACCCAATCCACTGTCGTCGCTCCCTTCTCACCCCTGCAACCCAATCTGTTGTCGGTGCTCCCTTCTCTCCCCTGTGACCCAATCCATTGTCAGCGGTCCCTCCTCTTCTCTGCAACCCAATCTGTTGTGGGCACTTCCTTCTCTCCCCTGCAATGCAATCTGTTGTCGGTTGCTACCGTCTATCCCCTGCAACCCAATCTGTTGTCGACGCTCCCTTCTCTCCCCTGCAACCCAATCCATTGTCGACACTTCCTTCTCTCCCCTGCAACCCAATCTGTTGTTAATGCTCCCTTCTCTCCCCTGCAACCCAATCCGTTGTCAACACTTCCTTCTCTCCCCTGCAACACAATCCGTTGTCGATACTTCCTTCTCTCCCCTGTAACGCAATCTGTTGTCGGTGCTCCTGTCTCTCCCCTGCGACGCAATCTGTTGTTGACGCTCCCGTCTCTCCCCTGCAATGCAATCTGTTGTTGACGCTCCTGTCTCTCCCCTGCAATGCAATCTGATGTCCAGTCGCCCTGCACATGGAGAGCGAGCAGAGCTGTGGGAGGGGCCTGGCAGGCTCCACCCACTTCTGAAAACTACAGGAGGGGCGGAGACGAGACCAGTCTCTCTGCAAAAGGAGAGGGAGCAGCAGTGAGCGGTCTTTATCACAGGAAGTCTCATACTGGATTACTGAACAGATCTGGAAGAAATACGCAAAGCACCCCCAGACACCTGACACTTTTTTGGGGACCAGTGACATTATTTCAGTGATTAGTGCTAAAAAATATGCAGTGTTACTGTACTGACAATGGCAGGGAAGGGGTTAACATCAGGGGCGATCAAAGGGTTTCAAATGTGTCCCTAGGGGGTGCTTGCTAACTGTGTGTGTGGGAGGGGGTTCGCTCTGACTGGGTGATGACAGAGATCTGTGTTCCTGATTAGCAATCATCATCTTCTCTCCTGTCAAAATGGCATCTGCCTTGTTTACATAGGCAGACCGCTGTTCTGCCTCTCTCGGAATGATCGGGGGTGGCTGGCTGACATCGGGTCCACCAGATCCACTGATTGGCCACCTCCATCCAATCAGCGTGCAATAACGCTTCCGGGGAGCATGCACTCCCCCTAGTGGCTATTGCACGAAATGACATACAGGTGGTAGGTTAGGCGGCAGTAGGTTAGGCGGTCGGCAAGTGGTTAAAGTTGGACTCCAGGAAAGTATAGAAACAAAAAATGTCCAGTTGTGCATTCAGTTAAAAAGTATTCAATACCATTTAAAATTCTTGTAAAAGAACCTGAACTGTGTCTTTATCTTAGTTGCCTATAATCTCTTTACAGCAAGACTGAACCAATCAGAGACCTACTGCTTCACACAATGAAGAGGCACAGGGGTGATGTAATTAATATATTTCTGCGCTTTTACGATCAGTCAAAGCTGGGAGGGGGAAGGTCTGTGCCCAAGTTGGATCAGGACCAGGTTTAGCCCTAGGCCATGCATACCGTGGCTTAGGGTGCTTTTATCACTGAGGGTGGCACGAAGCAAAAGGTTTTCCGGATCCTCGGGGGCGGTCCTCTGCAGACCTGTTTCTGCTTGTGTCAGTGCGGTACCGATTGTGTCTCTGGAGACTTCTTTCTGGTTATGGGTATTCAGAGTGTGGGAGCCGGTGTCTGTGCACTAATTCAGAAGTGTAGATATGCCGAGAGGAAGACGCCGCTCAGACCGACCCGGTGCTCTCGCAATGTGCGGCTCAGCCAGCGCTGCTCCATCCACGCCCCCCTGGCATATGTCACCACGCCCACCGGGGGGGGGGGCTTGGTTACAGAAGTCGGAGCCTGGTCAGAGCAACGCTGGCTGAGGCCACACATTGCGAGGGGACCGGGTCAGTCTCAGCGTGTATGTATGTATAGCACTCTAGTAGCCCGTCCCACAAGCCTGCCTAGGAACACCCTGACATCTGCCTATCAAGGCATTTTAATATTTGCATAACTCCTCCTAAAAGCCAGCCCACTGCTTGCATCAGGACTGAGGACTCTGGAGAGGAGTACTGAGGCTGGGGGCTGGGATGTTTTTAGGAAGCAGGAATGTACAGCCCCTCCCTCCAGCCATGATCCGCTTGCATTGCATAGAGAAAAACGGAGAACCAGCGATGACATCACCGGGTCTAAAATGAGGTAAGTAATGAGTATGGAAAGGCTTTAATAATGTCATAAGCATCTTGATGCTGAAAAAAAAATGAGGAAACCAGGGAAGGATCAGAGATCGATTTCTGCGCTCCAGTTTTAACAAATGAAACCCAATGAGCTCAAAGTAAAAAAATGAATGGCAGTCGCAACAATTTCAGCAAATGCAGAATGACACTAAGCCTGGGGTTCACACTAGATGTGGTGCGAATTCACAGCCAATTCGCTACGGATTCGGCACCACATCTAAAATCGCAACCTGTGAATACGAAGCGATTGCGCAGTGTATGTTAAGTTGACGACATCCCGCAATCAGTTTGCAAAACGCAGCTTGATTTGCAGAATCAAATCGCATGAGTGTTCACACCCATGTGATCCGAATTCTAGTGAGGACAAAAAAAAAAGGTTCCTGCACCAGTCTGGTTTCGAATGCAGTGCGATTTGAGCCATAAAAATCCATGGCTCAAATCGCACCCCAGAGACACTGCATAGGAATGTGCTGCGGTGCGAATTACATGCAGCGTCTTGCACCGCAGCAGCGTCAACCCAGACTGAAACATTTCAAAAATGTCATATACTGCAGATAACCAGGCTTTAGATGTTGTAGCTGCATTTTTTAAATTTTTTCGGGCTAAGCGCGTTTTCTGCAAGTTTACAAAACTTCTCACTGATGCTGCCAGAAATCCAGTGGCATTGTAAATTTATGTTCCTGTAGAGAAATCTGTAGAGAAATCTGAAATCAGTCTTCCTTGCAATCTTGTGAGAGCTACACGACACCTCCACTTAATGTAGTAAAGGGGAGGAATGGAGGTTGTGTTTGCAGTCCAAATCAGGAGAGCATCCAAGGGTGACAACAAGGCCACCCCCAATACAGAGTGCTTTAAGTGTTGTCACTCTAGTAGAGGAAGTCTGTCAAAAGGCAAGGCAGTGGTAGAGCAAGGTACTTGAGTAGCCAAAGTGTGCCCCCTACTGCATAAGCTGTGAACTACTTTAGTGCTCCCCTCCCACTAAAGCATCCAAAGGCCTCACCTTTTCTACCTACCGCCTCTGACTTGGCCTTGCTGGCAGGATCCCCGGGTGAAATTTCTAGTGTTACTAAACCCAGGAGCCTGCAGTCACTATATCTGATCTCCCACAGTACACAGAACATGGAAATGCAATTGTTTCAGTAAATATAAACTGCTAAATAACTTTTCTCATCAGCAGTGTATAGCAGTCTTGTGACTTCTATCAGTGTCTGGTTAAAGCTTGTAGGAGGAGTTTTCATTCTCCTTCTGACTGTCTTATGAGGCTGCAGGACCCCTGACCCTCTGTCTGGACAGTGCTGATTGGCCCTGTGCTGATCACATGCACCCTCCCAAGAAAAAGAAACTCTCTAGCAATACACACCAAACTGAGCTTGTCCCCTAGCTCTGTTCTATCAGGAGATATATTGGGGACCGTGGAAGAAGGGGAGGATCAGAGAAGACAGGAGCAGACAGCCTTTTTACACAATGCAGAGGAATAACCCCTTAGATTCCACAGTGAGTATAACAAGCATGCTTTACTGCATATACAGACTGATTTTACTGTTGTGGGTTTAGTAACACTTTAAGGGGGGGGGACGACAATGCAACCGCCACATCTAAGGACTGGTAAGCTGCGATAAAATACATTTTTTTTCAAGGGGGGGTACACACCCCTTTAACTGACCCGTAATAGGTCTGCAGAAACCTCGCCGCAGTGACATGGAGCTGAAGACAGCTCTCTATAACCTTACAACACACGTATAAAATGTGCAGACCGTACCTCGAAATAATGGAAATCATTGCATATTTATTTAAAGAAAAAAAGGTTAAGATTATCAAAATGATTGCAAATTCATTTTTTTTTTTCTTTTTGGCCACCGAAAGTGACCTGGCACAGACTGAACTAGTAAACATCATCCAGACCTGCATTGGTGGGTTATGTCCCACAGTGGCTGGGGACACGGGGGGGGGATGGGGACGGGACGCACACAGTTATCACTGGAACTGTTGCATCCTGGCAGCTTTGAACTTTGAGACTCTTTTGGCCCCCTCTTCGGGAGACTCCTCGCCCTTCTTTTCCTGGATGGTGGGCAGAGCTGGGTGGGCAATGCTGGTCATGGGCACAGATATAGAAAACGCCTCCTTCTCTATGACAGTTCCTGAAAATGCCTGTGCAGAAACAGAGAAACTTGTGTTATTATCATGTCACCTGGGCATTTCCAACCATAGTACTTGTTCCCCATCTAAAAGTTAAGAGACCCTGTCATCAAACCACAAGGCCCCAGGGCTGAATGCGGCCCACCGGATCATTACGTGTGATAACACACCTCACACCTCTCCTGCAGCTGCAGAAACCCCCCCTTCCTCCATTCCTCTTCGCCCTCAACTTGACTCAGCAGTCGATAGCAAACATGAGGACAAAACTCCTCCTACAGATCCTGCACCTTTCTCTGAGCAACCTCAGCACTCCCTCTTCTCTGCATCTCCTGGTCTCAGCATTCAGCTGACTTCAGCCCTTCTAAAGTCCTCCTCCAGACCCTGCACTTTGATTCCCAGCTTCGCCCCCAGTTCCTTCCTGGCAGCAGCACAAGTTAAAGCTGGTATAAGGGAGAATGGGAGACTCTTGACTTCTGATGGTGGGGGGAGGGGGGGCTCTTGACATCTAATGTAAGTGAGGTTGGGTGGTCTGGACATCTAGACTTACAGGTACACCTGGTCCCTTGACGGCAGTCATAATGCTGATGCAGCCTGTGATAAAATTGAGTTTGACACCCCTGCACCAGACCATTCATTTCTACAACCATCTTCCATTAGATTAAAATTGCATGTATTTTATGTACGGTATTTGCCTGTAAACGCCTCCTTATGTAGACTTCCAAAAGCCCCGAGACCTTTGCTGGGCACCACCATCTTGGATGCGATGGCAGCAGCTCCAGCACACTCAGAGCTGTCACTCAAGTAACACTCTATAGCAGCCTTTCTCAACTTTTTTTACCCCAGAGGAACCCTAAAATAATTTCCAGGTCAAACTCTTGCTAAAGCCAATTCATTGGCGGTCAGGGAGAAAAATGCCCCTTATATTGGTGGCTAGTGGGAAGAATGCCCCCCTTTACAGTGGTGGTCAGAATACTACCCCTATAGACAGATTAAAAAGATTATTGGTGTCATGCAACTGGCAATTCCGAATGGTATTAGTCCTCGAAACTGTGCAAGCACCATCAAATGGGGGGGTAGATTGATCACAGCTCAAGGAACCCATAGCAACCTGTGGAGGAACCCTGGATGAGAAAGGCTGCTATACAGCAGTGGTCTCCAAACTGCAGCCTGGGGGCCGGATGTGGCCCTTTGCTTGCCTTTATAGGGCACTTGTTCCACCAACTGACACCAATAAAAGGGCTTTATTCCCCCAACTGACACCATCAATGGGGCAGTATAACTCTCATTAAAACCAATGCTGGGGCACTGTTTCCGGGGCATTTTCTAATCCCACTCATGCCCCACCCTAAAACCTGAAGGACAGTTAACCACCCCCTGTTTAGAAATTTTGGAGACTCCTGCTCTATAGTAATCTTTTTCACTCCTCTCTCGTCTGCTACATAAAAGGTTATGAATGGGAGGGAAGAGGAGAAATCAAGGAGCTGGACCAGCACAGATGATAATTAGACACTCAAATAAGGAGGAGAGGGCCATAATGTGCAAAAAAGGGGGGGGGGGGGGGGCTGTGCTAGAAAATAAACTTCCCGGAGAAGCCACATTTTCCAGCAAGTTCAAAGCCACATTGCAAGTGAATATAAAAACGAATTTGAGGGAAAAAAAAAACATTACATGTAAGAATTTAAAATACGTGGTCACGTTAAACTTGTGGCGTCGCTCAAAGCTGGAAGATCAAAAGTTTCCCCATCTGTCTTCAGAGCAGGCGTACATTCACTAATCGAGGAGTGTGAGGATATTGAAAGTAAGACGCCGTTCAAACCAACCCACCATTAACTCAAAGTGCACATATGTGTGTGGCCTCAGCCAGCATTGTTTTGGCCATGCCCTCCTCCCAACGTGTTTCGTCCCGCTGACCGGGGCTTGGTCAGGGGGCGTGGTCGAAGAACCACTGGTTGAGACCACAAACACATTGAGTTAGTGCTGGGTTGGTTTGAGCGGCGTCTTACCTTCAATATTTAAAATATGTGACATTTGTGCTTTTATCTTCAATTTTTATGTTAGTGACAGGGTCCCTTTAAATGTCCGCAGTAACATCCTAATACACTAGAGAAGATCACCAATCATTTAATCACTGTGTGGAAGGAATGGAATAGCATGGTTCCTTCTGCTGACCTCTACGCATTACATGTGGAGGTCACCAGGAGGAACCAGTGAGTGCTGTAGGGCAGAGGTAGGCAACCTTGGCACTCCAGCTGAAACTAAAAATCCCATCATGCCTCTAGGAGTCATGCCTGTGATTGTCAGGGTCTTGCAATGTCTCATGGGACTTGTGGTTTTGGAGGGCCGAGGTTGCCTACCCCTGTTGTAGGGGAACCCAGGAGATCAACACTCCCGAAGGTTTTGGCTTCCATGCAGACTCTAGCAGATGATTTTTCGAGATCTGTATGGAAAGCATAAAAGGGAAGTATTCACACAACTGTATGCATCTCCCCCTCTCACCTCCGATGGTCCAAACACAGGCGACAGCTTTTTATGCATTTTGTCATCCTCGTCGCTGAAGATGCTGTCTTCCATGCTGATGTTCCTTTGGTACCCTCTTCTGTCCTCAAACTCGTGTGAGCTGTTCTCGCTGGTATCGCTGCACACGCTGTCCTCCCGGCTGCGGGACTTCATGATGGATTTTCTGGGGACATACTCTCCGTTCACCAGGTCTACAAACACCCTGTAAAGCATAATGCATATGTACAGACTTTCATAGAAACATAGAAGAGAGACAGCAGAAAAATACTCATACCGTATTTATCTACGTATAACACGCACTTTTTTCCCCTGAAAATCGGGTGCAAATAACGTGTGCGTGTTATACTTGCATTTAGCTGCCTCGGAGGGGGGGGATGGGGGACGAGCTCCGTCAGATTACATAGAGCGAGAATCTCCCGTTTACTCGGCAGCCTCTTTAATATGAATTCCTGCCTCCTGGACTGGCATTGGACCAGTGTTCTGTCTCTCATAGGAGCCGGTCAAGGAGGCGGGACTTCGTATTAAGAGGCAAAAAAAAAAAAATCCCAAAAAGTGTATACTGACTGGTTTGCGCAAAAATTTATAGCGTCTACAAACTATGGAATATTTGTATTTATTTATTATCTTTACTAGTAATGGCGGCGATCAGCGACTTATAGTGGGTCTGTGATATTGTGGCGGACATTCGGATACTGACACTTTTTGGGAACCAGTGACACTAATACAGTGATCAGTGCTAAAAATATGTACTGTCCCTGTACTGGGAAGGGGTTAACATCAGAGGCGATCAAAGGGTTAACTGTGTGCCTAGCCAGTGTTCTACTAAACTGGGGGAGGAGCTTTTACAAGGGGAAGACATGGATCCATGTCCCTACTTTGCAGAGACACAGGATCCATGCCTTCCCTC
Source organism: Aquarana catesbeiana (assembly GCF_042186555.1). Lineage (NCBI taxonomy): Eukaryota > Metazoa > Chordata > Amphibia > Anura > Ranidae > Aquarana > Aquarana catesbeiana. The sequence goes on along the minus strand of NC_133334.1, from coordinate 268,519,775 downwards.
TTATTAGAACGGCGATCTGCCTTGTTTACATAGGCACATTGCAGTTCTGTATCTCTGGTTGAAGATTGGCGGGTGCTGGCGGTCATGAAGTCTGCCATACCCACAGATCAGCTCCCGCAGAGTATAATCACAGCGTGAGCGAGCCGCTGGCGGCGCGCATTCGTGCCCCCTACCTGGAAGTGCAGGATCACACACACACACACATATATATATATATATATATATATATATATATATATATATATATATATATATATATATATATATATATATACACCTGTATATGTCCGCAGTGACCGTACCCATTACTGATATATACACACACACATATATATATATATATATATATATACATACATACACACACACGTGATCCTGCGCACAGCTGCTGCCCTGTAGTAGTAAAACTGCCCTCGCAGTTCATTCATAACTACAATCCATCTGCCGCGGTGGATGATGGTACTTGTAGTTCATTCATAAGAAACTGTGAATGAATGAATGTCGTGGCTGTGTGGGCGGAGCCTCCATGGCCGCACTGTTTTTGAGTTTTGACAGTGGGTGCGGGGAGAAGATCTCCCACCAGCTGTCATACGGAGGGGGGATCTGAGGGAGAGGCAGCAGGAGCTGGATCATGTTCCCAAAGGTGAACTTAGCCTTTAAATTTATAAATATTCCTGAAATCTCTCACAGTTCACCTTTCTAGTACAGACGAACATGGCGTTAAACGTACCTGTAGATGTCCGCTGGCGTCTTTATAACTGGCAATTCCGGGGCAGAGTGACCGTTCCCATTACTGTTTTTTCTTTTCCTTCTGGCTTCCTCTTTCTTTTCGCTGAATTTCAGAGTAGTGTTTTTTCCAGTGTTTATTCTCACCTGAGCGGACGAATAAGAAATTTAAAGAGAGCCGCAATAGTCCAGAGAGAGTGACAGTCATAATATGTTAGAAAAAACTTCTACCTTTCTTACTTGTACTGCAATCTAGGAGAATGAACGGCGTAACCGTGATTGGCTGCTGTGGATATTAAAGCCGAAGTATACCCCTCCCCAAAAAAAAAAAAAAAAAAAATCAGCACAAGGGATATGACTTACCATCAGAGAGATGTGTCCCTTGTGCTTGTGTGTCCTCCTTTCGCTGAAGTCTTTCTCTTTTCCGATGACCTTTCCTATTGGACCTGGCCCCCAGCTACACATACACTATATTGCCAAAAGTATTGGGACACCTGCCTTTACACACACATGAACTTTAATAGCATCCCAGTCTTAGTTCGTAGGGTTCAATATTGAGTTGGCCCACCCTTTGCAGCTATAACAGTGTGGGGTTGTTTTTCAGGGGTTGGGGTTGGCCCCTTAGTTCCAGTGATGGGAACTCTTAAGGTGTCAGAATACCAAGAGATTTTGGACAATTTCATGCCCCCAACTTTGTGGGAACAGTTTGGGGATGGCTCCTTCCTGTTCCAACATGACTGCGCACCAGTGCACAAAGCAAGGTCCATAAAGACATGGATGAGCGAGTTTGGGGTGGAGGAACTTGACTGACCTCAACCCAATAGAACACCTTTGGGATGAATTAGAGCGGAGACTGCGAGCCAGGCCTTCTCATCCAACATCAGCGCCTGACCTTACAAATGCACTTCTGGAAGAATGGTCAAACATTCCCATAGACACACTCCTAAACCTTGTGGACAGACTTCCCAGATGAGTTAAAGCTGTTATAGCTGCAATGGGTGGACCAACTCAATATTGAACCCTACGGACTAAGACTGGGATGCCTGTGAAGTTCATGTGCGCGTAAAGGCAGGTGTCCCAATACTTTTGACAATATAGTATATCTTTCTTTCACGTCCCCGTTGCTCTGTTTGGCAAATACCTGTAACTTGCAGGTATAGCTGAGCTGCAACGTGACTCAACCATGCGATAGCAGTAGCACTTGGTTATTTGCCCAGAGAAAAGGTAGAATGTCAAGCTTATATAAGCTCCGACTTAAGCCTACATAGGGTTGATATCTCTTGTTCCCTGCAACAGAACTGGGTGTGACCACCAAAAATACATTTTAAAAAATGTACGTAGAAGCTCAATAACCTACAATAACAAGGATTGCTGAATAGAACTAATCAAACATGTTTGGAATAGTGGTAGGTTTGCCTTTAAAACAGAAGGTGCAAACCTATGAGCCAAATGAAGATGAGGGATTGCTGGCTACGTACCCTTTTTGGTTCAACCGTATGGGAAAAGTAGATGGTGGCAACAGGATTTTTACAGCTTGCCGAGTCTTCGTCATCGCTGTGCTGTGAATGAGACCCGTTCACACAGCCTGAGATCAAAAACCCAGATTTCGTATGACTGCCCGAAGCGAGATGATCTTGTTTTACGTTTAAATCAGTCTTCAAGTTCTCCTTGTCGCCTTCGTAACAGGAATCCCTGCCGAGGGGAGGATCTTCCGTTACTCTGCAAAATAATACAAACTGTTCTCTCAGTTGTGGATGCTTTCAATACCATAGGTTTAGACCATCTGAGTGGACATCTTTATGGTGGTCGGTAATCTGAAGACATCCACAGTAGTGTACCTGCCCCTTTAAATACCCATATGGGTATCTATAACCAAAAACAGCCTGGGTTAGCAGACCACAGAGCACCTTGTTTCGCTCACACTGGAGCCGGCGTGTGTGCCAGACCCCTGGAAACCATGGACCGGAAGTGACAGCAGTTGCCCTGCCTCAACGCGTTTCGTCAGAAAGGCATCCTCAGGATGCAAAACACTAAAAATTCTGCCAATGGAGGTCAGCACGGTGCAGCATGCTCAATGAATTACACTTTTACCCAGGGCTGGGCATCGGGGTGGGGGGTGCAAAAAGGGTGAAGCATACAACCTATGTTGCTCATAAAGGAAGCGGGGGGGTGCACCTTGAGCTACCCCTCACGCCATTGCATTTTTTTTTTAACATCCCAGGAGTTCCTCGACCCCTCCATGCAATCCTATATAGGGGTCCAATGACTCTGTTCAGTGAACTAAGACAGCTGGCCCTCCTAAGAGAAAGAAGGCATCCTCACCCCAAGGCCTGCAGGACAATTTGTGACTATTTGTATGAATTCACCAAACCCAACTGAATAGTCCCTACATGCTCAATTTTTCTGGGAAAAAAGAAAAAAAAGAAAAAAGTAAGGCCTTTTACCCTGGGTGCCAGGGGACCTTTATTCTGGCTCTACCTATAAGACAGCTGTCTTGAACACACTGTTCTGTGGCTTAATGTGGGCAAATGCAAGTGACCTGGCCAACCAGTTACCTGGTGACCTCCAGGATACAGTACAGACATGGAGGTCAGCAGGAGGAACCATTGAGCACAGCAGAAGACACAGAGGTCAGTGCTTCCGGAAGTGTCCATTTCTGCTGAATACAGCGGCATTCAGTGACCCAGGCAGCAGGAGAGGTGGGCATTCACACATCTGCAGGGACAACATTTGGAGCCATTTTATTTTCATGACAGGGTCACTTTAACCCTTTTACTGCTACAGAAACCTTTGTATTTTTTTTGCACGTTTAAAAAAATCATTTTAGGCCTGAGGATTAGTTAAAACCCCCAAATCGTATATCATTTCTGAAAGCAGATACCCTGGAGAATAAAATAGAGGTAGTTTCAGATTTCTATGTCATATGATATTAGTGCCATGGTTTATTAAGATCAAATAAAATACACTAAATTAATGTTAGGGCATGCAATCACAATATTTTACCCATTTTTTTTGGTAAAATTTCAAAGAAGAGATTGTGCCAATTAAATAGATACCCAACATGTCAACCCCTAAAATTGCACGTGGCTGTGAAACGACGACAACCTTCAGTACCCTAAATTTTCAATAGGCGACACTTTAAAAGCCCCAACAGGTCATCAGTTTAGAGTTAATTGGGAACAATGGGCCTAAAATGATTGCTTTCATTCCAGCATGCACGGTGATTATGTAATGTGTGTAGCGCAATTGCTGTTTTTTGTGCAATCCCGACGCACGTGTTTACATTTGTATGTGGGGTGGGGCTAAAACATTTTTTTTGGGGGGGGGGGGGGAGATTTGAAGTGCTTTTGTGTAACTTTAATTTTTCTTTACACCTTTTCTCACTAATCATTTTTCCATCACACAGGGGACAAAAAAGTCCTGTGTAATTCTTTTGCTGGTGACAAGTACTCTTTAACCACTTCAGCCCCGGAAGATTTGGCTGCCCAATGACCAGGCCATTTTGTGCGATGGGGCACTGCGTCAATTTAACTAACAATTGGCAATTTATAAAACTCTGGTAAGGCCACCTGGAGTATTCCGTCCAGTTCTGGTCACCAGTCCTCAGAAGGGATGTGCTGGAGCTGGAGAGAGTCCAACAAAGTGCAACTAAATTAATACGGGGATTGGAGGACCTCTAATACAAAGAGCGACTACAAGCACTAAATTTATTCTCGCTGGAGAGGAGATATGATAGCGATTTACAAATATCTCAATGGTGATCCCAGCATAGGAAAAAAGCTATTCAATCTCAAGGAGTGTAAGAGGACACGGGGGTCACGCAATGAGATTGGAGGAGAAGCCGTTTAACCTAAAGGAGCGCAGGGGGTTTACACTGTCAGGGCGGTAAGAATGTGGAACACTCTTCCACAATTGGTGGTGTCAGCAAGGACTATTGATATTTTTAAAAGACTCTTGGATGTGCATCTTAAAGAACATAACATACAGGAATATGGGAAATAATTATAGACACTGACACACATACACCTACACAGGTTTAACTGTCGTCTTTAATTAACCTTACCTACTATGTAAATATGTACCCGGCAGCACCTCCATGCCGGTCCTGGGTCCACCAATGGGAGCGGGGAGCCCAGGAAAAATGGTGAGGGTGGCGACTGTTGCCGGGGTGTATGGAAGAGATTGTACAGCCACACGCCTGATCGCTTCCATCTGACAGCCAACAGTTGGCTTGTCAAATCTACCTACATACACATGTGCATAAAACCCCACTGCTGCTGTTGCAGCCACATGGCATACACTATACAAGTATTGGGACGCCTGCCTTTACACACACATGAACTTTAATGACATCCCAGTCTTAGTCCGTAGGGTTCAATATTGAGTTGGCCCACCCTTTGCAGCTATAACCATGTGGGGTTTGTTTTTCATGGGTTGGGCTGGTTCCTTATTTCCTGTGAAGGGAACTCTTAAGGCGTCAGGCTTCAACTCACCCCAAACTCGATCATCTATGTCTTTATGGACCTTGCTTTGTGCACTGGTCCAGATCATTTGGTGGAGGGGGGATTATGGTGTGGGGTTGTTTTTCAGGGGTTGGGCTTGGCCCCTTAGTTCCAGTGGAGGGAACTCTTAAGGCGTCAGCATAGCAAGACATTTTGGACAATTTCATGCTCCCAACTTTGTGGGAACAGTTTGGGGATGGCCCCTTCCTGTTCCAACATGACTGCGCACCAGTGCACAAAGCAAGGTCCATAAAGACATGGATGAGCGAGTTTGGGGTGGAGGAACGTGACTGGCCTGTACAGAGTCCTGACCTCAACCCGATAGAACACCTTTGGGATGAATTAAAGCGGAGACTGTGAGCCAGGCCTTCTCGTTCAACATCAGTGCCTGACCTCAAAAATGCTCTTCTGGAAGAATGGTCAAACAATCCCATAGACACACTCCTAAACCTTGTGGACGGCCTTCCCAGAAGAGTTGAAACTGTTATAGCTGCAAAGGGTGGGCCAACTCCATATTGAACCCTACGGACCAAGACGCCATTAAAGCTCATGTGCGTGTAAAGGCAGGTGTCCCAATACTTTTGGCAATATAGTGAACGTCAGTGGCAGTGAAGGCATCAAGGCCTGTGGTTCTAGTAATTGATGACAAAAAACTGTTTGATGTCTTTGCTTAATCCGGCCACAAACGGAGCGATTTTCTTTCTTGCAACCACAGGTGCCTTTGTGTTCTCCTGGCAGGAAGAGGGGGAGCTGTCTCCGCTAAGAGGACACAATGATTACCGCTAGCAGCTGTAATACCCACTAGCATTAATCACATGTAAAACCAACAGGCTGGTTGTACCCAAGTAGATTGATCGATTAACTTGGATACATTCAGCCTGCCCATATATGATTCGAATCTCGGCCAGTCCCTTCTGAACCGGCCAAGATTCGAACCATCTACGGCCGGCTTTAGTCAAAGCAACACACCGAGTACAGATAATGCAAAATCCAGGGGGTGCTTACTCCGCAAGCTCTCCTCGCAGCTCCTCTTGTTTCTCCAGCTCCTCCAGTCTGGCCCAGAGCGCCGCATTGTCTATGAACGGGTCTTTGGACTCTTCTTCTCGAAAACCCACCTCGTTGCTGGTCTCGGCCTTTGGTTTTGTGTGAGGTTTGTGCGCTGTGCGGTGTTTGCCTACGGGGAGATCAACCAATTCATTATAGTGAGGAGGAGGCTATGGGCCCAACGATATAAAAATAACTGACAGATAAAAGACTGAACTGGACGGCATTTACCATTCTAAAACACCGTAATAAACAATTGCCAATTGATTTTTTTGTTTTTTGCTTTTTATCCTGTGTTGCATCCCAGTGCTGCTGATCTCCTACAGATTCATGTGGTGGGGATGCTTTTCTTCAGCAGGGACAGGGACGCTGGTCAGAGTTGATGGGAAGATGGATGGAGCCAAATACAGGACAATCTTAGAAGAAAACCTGTTAGAGTCTGCAAAAGACTTGAGACTGGGGCGGAGGTTCACCTTCCAGCAGGACAACGACCCAAAACATACAGCCAGAGCTACAATGGAATGGTTTAGATCAGTGGGCTCCAAAATTCGGCCTGAAGACCAGATGTGGCCCTTTGCTTGCCTTTACCCGGCCCTTGGGGCACTATTCCTCCCACTGATAGGAGACACTATTCAGCCATCTGACACCAAAATTGAAGCACCATTTCTCCCACCGACAAAAATAATGAGGCCCCCCCCCCCTACTCAATACCAAATGTAGTGATGTTTACTCCCACTGATGCTAGGACAAGTTCTACTCCTGCTGGCCACAATCCGTCCCTCCTAAAGGCTGAAGGACAACAATCCAGCCCTTTGTTTAAAAAGTTTGGAGACCCCTAGTTTAGATCAAAGCATATTCATGTGTTAGAATGGCCCAGTCAAAGTCCAGACCTAAATCCCATTGAGAATCTGTGGCAAGACTTGAAAATTGCTGTTCACAGACGCTCTCCATCCAATCTGACAGAGCTTGAGCTTGCAAAGAAAAATGGGCAAAAATGTCCCTCTCTAGGTGTGCAAAGCTGGTAGAGACATCCCCAAAAAGACTTGCAGCTGTAATTGCAGTGAAAGGGGGTTCTACAAAGTATTGACTCCGGGGGGCGCCACACAAATGCCCCCCACACTTTTCACATATTTATTTGTAAAAAATTCTGAAAGCCATTTATCATTTTCCTTCCACTTCACAATTATGTGCCACTTTGTGTTGGTCTATCATACAGGGATATGCAATCAGTGGCCCTCCTGCTGTTGCAGAACTACAAGTCCCATGAGGCATAGCAAGACTGACAGCCACAAACATGACACCCAGAGCCAGAGGCATGATGGGACTTGTAGTTTTGCAACAGCTGGAGGTCCGCTAATTGCACATCCCTGGTACTATCACATAAAATCCCAACAAAATACATTTACGTTTTTTGGTTGTGACATGACAAAATGTGGAAAATTTCAAGGGGTATGAATACTTTTTCAAGGCACTGTATATGCGAATTGGATGCGTTTTTAACCCCATTCAATTCACATAACATGTGAACGCTTTGAACGCAGCAACTTCGCATGTGCGGGGCGGCCGTGGTGCGGTTTCAAAAAGATGCCCTGTGCGTTTTTGAGTCTGGTTCAGGTGCGATTTCAGGTAAAAAGTGGCACCTGAACCGGTAAACAGAAAAGCACCGGACTGCCGCACTGAAACCAAAGCCACATATATGTGAACCCAGCCTTAAAGTGTGATTATTTCCTTTTTCAAGGCACTGTATAAGAACCCAGCCTAAGGGTTCATTCACATGTAATGTTGGGGGTGGGGGCGTAAAACTGTGCTTTTACCACTTCTCAACTGCTGCCCTCTTTAGCTGCTGAGGACTGTACACATCCCACAGTCACATGATCGCATGCTTTGCAGGCACAGTAGGAATTAGATCAGGGATCTTCAAACTACGGCCCTCCGGCTGTTGCAGAACTACACATCCCATGAGGCATTGTAAAATTTTGACATTCACAGACATGACTGGGCATGATGGGAATTGTAGTTTCTGAACAACTGTAGGGCTGTAGTTTGAAGACCCCTGAATTAGACCCTCTGTCGCTTTCGGCAGATGTAGCGCCAGCGGATCGCAACTCAATCAGGGCCGCTCTGCTTTGCAACGGCGTGCAATGCAGGGGCGTAAAGCTGTGCTTTTACCACTTCTCAACTGCTGCCCTCTTTAGCTGCTGAGGACTGTACACATCCCACAGTCACATGATCGCATGCTTTGCAGGCACAGTAAGGAATTAGACCCTCTGTCGCTTTGATGTAGCGCCAGCGGAACGCAACTCAATCAGGGCCGCTCTGCAAGTGCTTCACAACGGCGTGCAGTACAAGGCAGGTACAGTGTGCTAACGTAGGGGCGAAGAAGGGGGTTAAAAAGGTGGCAGTGAGAAGGCGATGCTCTCTGAAGAGCGATCTGAATGCAGATCACTCTTCACAGAGCAAAGCGCGTGTGAACAAGCCCTAAAAGATAAAAAAAAAATAAAAACGTTTAATTTTAATATAGGTAGAGTGATCCTGCGAGTGGAAGGACATGAAATGACGGTGAGATGTGACAGTGACATGATCAGAGTTTAACAGCTTGGGAGGGGAAATCACAATCCCTCTTATTTTTTTTTACTGCTCTGTTTTTTTTTTTGTTTTTTTTTTTTCCCTTTTTTTTTTTTTTTTTTTTTTTTCACTGCCCTGATTATGCAACTCGTTTGTGTCTATTGCCATCCGAAATCTTTACTCTCATTACAAGTATTCTGCTCTGGTAATAGAAGATGCAACACAGAATCTTCTTTCAGCTCTGCTATGAATTTTAATCCCTCTTAAAACAATCGGCCTTGATGGCAGAGAGGAGAAGATCAATGCAGTAAACAGAGCGGGCTGACATCAGAGCCAGCCGGGGAAGGGGGGGGGGGGGGAGGAGAGGCGCGAGAGGCGCAGATTACACATGTAGCGCACAGATTCTGATAGAATGTAATACATACATATCTGGTGTAAAAATTAAAGCTGAACTCCGGCCTTCCTCTTCAGTCGTTGTACAGGCTCCTCTCCTGGACTGAAATTGTTTTTTTATTTTATTTTTTTATTTCACTGCACACTGTGAGCTTCTCACAAAGTGCATTAGAAGCGGCAGCAAACCAGATAGAGTCTGCCTTATTTCCTGGCTGGAAGACGTCCAGCATCATCTAACTCTTTCCTCTCCAGCATGACTATCCCTGGCCTGCCCCTTTAATTCATTGGATTCGTTTTTTTTCAATGACGACAGGGGCTCAGTAATACACATAATCATTACCTTAACCCGCTTCAGCCCCGGAAGATTTTACCCCCTTTCTGACCAGAGCAATTTTTGCGATTCGGCACTGCGTCGCTTTAACCGACAATTCCGCGGTGGTGCGACGTTACACCCAAACAAAACTGACATCCTTTTTATCCCACAAATAGAGCTTTCTTTTGGTGGTATTTGATCACCTCTGCGTTTTTTTTTATTTTTTTCACAATAAACAAAAAAAAAAAAGCGACAATTTTGAAATTGCAATAAGCGTATATTGATTGGTTTGCACAAAAGTTATAGCGTCTACAAAATAGGGGATAGTTTTATGGCATTTTTATTATTTTTTTTTTTTACTAGTAATGGCGGCAATCTGCGATTTTTATTGGGACTGCGACATTATGGCGGACACATCGGACACATTTTTTGGGACCATTGGCATTTATACAGCGATCAGTGCTATAAAAATGCACTGATTACTGTAAAAAATGTCTGGCAGGGAAGGGGTTAACCACTAGGGGCAGAACAAGGGGTTAATTGTGATCGCGGGAGCCCGGCGATGATCGCAACCGCCCGGTACTCGCATCGGCTCCGGGGGCGAGCAGCGGGCGCGCGCCTCTAGTGGCCACAGGGCGCAGCGACGTTACATAACGTTGTTTCGCCCAGCTGTGCCATTCTGCAGCAGTAAAACTGCGGCGGCTGGTCGGTAAGCAGTAATTTTTCGATACAAAAGATGTTATACTTACCCTCATGACCTGAGCAGCCCCAATCCTCTTCTGGGGTCCCCCACCAGTGCTCTCCCCCCCACCCCTCCCACAAGTGCCCAATATAGCAAGCTGCTTGCTCCCAAACCTGCGCTGTGTGTGTCCATAGATGCATAGAGCATGGCTCAGCCCTGCCCTCTTCTCAATGGCTCTTGGAAGAGACCTGGTTGTGCAACTTCTTCTATTAGAGAATTATGGGGGCCACTGTGCTCCTGGGAACCTTCAGTGTAGCAGAATTCTTTTTGCAGCCCTCCCCAGATCTGTGCCTTGCAATAATCCTGTCTCTGAGCTCTGCAGGCAGTTCCTTTGACCTCATGGCTATTGCTCTGATACACAGGGTCAGTGCCAGAATAAGGCAGCATAGGCGAGAGACCGTATTCGACGGGCAGTATTCAAAGCTATGCAAACAGCGGTGGGAGAACCTACTTGTCAGATTGTGCCTCACTGTTGGGGGGCTTTCCGTTTGCTGAAAAGCGGGCTTTGTCTGTGTTGCAGGGCGGGTTTTGCCTGTGTGTAAGGGGCGGGTTGCAACTCACACAAAACCCGCCCTTCAACACACCCACAACAGCAAAGCTCAATCTGACAACTACGTTCCCCCACTGTTTGCATAGTGTCGGATAATGCCTCTGACGATCTGCGCATGCGCTGTGTTGACGTCACGCCAGCTGATCAACATATCAGCTGGAGTGACATTTGCTACTGCGCATGCGCAGACCCACTGGGGGCATTTCTCGATAGAACACTGGCAGCACTCATGAACCCCAGACCATGACACTCCCACCACCATGCTTGACTGTAGGGAAGACACACTTGTCTTTGTACTCCTCACCTGGTTGCCGCCACACACGCTTGACACCATCTGAACCAAATAAGTTTATCTTGGTCTCATCAGACCACAGGACATGGTTCCAGTAATCCATGTCCTTAGTCTGTTTGTCTTCAGCAAACTGTTTGTGGGATTTCTTGTGCATCATCTTTAGAAGAGGCTTCCTTCTGGGATGACAGCCATGCAGACCAATTTGATGCAGTGTGCGGCGTATGGTCTGAGCACTGACAGGCTGACCCCCCCACCCCTTCAACCTCTGCAGCAATGCTGGCAGCACTCATACGTCTATTTCCCAAAGACAACCTCTGGATATGATGATGGGCACGTGCACTCAACTTCTTTGGTGGACCATGGCGAAGCCTGTTCTGAGTGGAACTTGTCCTGTTAAACTGCTGTATGGTCTTGGCCACCGTGCTGCAGCACAGTTTTTCGGGGTCTTGGCAAGCTTCTTATAGCCTAGGCCATCTTTATGTAGAGCAACAATACTTTTTTTCAGATCCTCAGAGAGTTCTTTGCCATGAGGTGCCATGTTGAACTACCAGTGACTAGTATGAGAGAGTGAGAGCGATAACACCAAATTTAACACACCTGCTCTCCATTCACACCTGAGTCCTTGTAACACTAATGAGTCACATGACACCAGGGAAGGAAAATGGCTAATTGGGCCTAATTGGGCATTTTCACTCAGGGGTGTACTCACTTTTGTTGCCAGCGGTTTAGACATTAATGGCTGTGTGTTGAGTTATTTTGAGGGGACAGCAAATTTACACTGTTATACAAGCTGTACACTCACTACTTTACATTGTAGCAAAGTGTCATTTCTTCTGTGTTGTCACATGAAAAGATATCTATATATAGACATATCTATATATAGATATCTCTCTCTCAGATAGATAGATAGATAGATAGATAGATAGATAGATAGATAGATAGATAGATAGATAGATAGATAGATAGATAGATAGAGCAATATCTATATATAGACATATCTATATATAGATAGAGAGAGAGAGAGAGATATCTATATATAGATATCTCTCTCGCTCTCTCTATCTCTCTATCTATCTATCTATCTATCTATCTATCTATCTATCTATCTATCTATCTATATATATATATATATATATATATATATATATATCGATAAATAGATAGATCGATCGATCTTGTAAACAGAGTATTTCTTTCTGTATGTAAAGTCATGTGGTCACCATGTCAAGCTGAAATGGTGATCACATGTTCAGGAACTATGTGTATTGGTCACCAATCACTAGTCTGCTCAGACAATCATCAATAACTGCTCAGGCGCGGGACAATAAGCGTGCAATTACAAAAAAGAAAGCATGTTTCGGCTCCCTTTTGTATGGGACACTGTGTGAGGAAACGTTCAGCTACAAACTGTAGACACAATAGGGTTACATAAGGTCCTGGGCAATGACTAGTCTGTGTGCACCTTTCCAGGGCTCATATCTTATGAATGATGGAAAACGTGGCCTGACATCCTACAAGCAAGACAAGGCGGGTTTTAAAGACGAGGCCTGCGGCCGTTTCTCGAACGGATGAGAATAACAAAGCGATAACTAGTAAACGGTAGAAAGAGCCACATGCTGAGGTAATTGGAGCAATTATAGGGAGAGCAGGACGTACCTTTCATGCAAACCGTCTCTTCACTGATTTCTTCCCTGATATCCAAGTATTCACGGGATTCCTGAGGCGACAGACAGACGCTGGTTAAAAGGGGAATCTTCTTTTATTTAACACTATTCAAATAATACCCGCTATCCAACAGCTTGGGACAATACAAAGCCAAGTCAGCAACCTTTCCCACATCAAGAGGTAATTTCCAAGCATTAGGCCACTTGTGAGCCAGAGCCATAGACCTCCCCAAACCCTTCACCTTCACACCTCAGATCACCCAAATTTCTGCTCCTTCACGCCTCAGATCACTCCAATTTCTGCTCCTTCACACCTCAGACCAGTCCCAATTTCTGCTCCTTCACACCTCAGATCACCCCAATTTCTGCTCCTTCACACCTCAGATCAGCCCCAATTTCTGCTCCTTCACACCTCAAACCAGCCCCAATTTCTGCTCCTTCACACCTCAAACCAGCCCCAATTTCTGCTCCTTCACACCTCAGATCAGCCCCAATTTCTGCTCCTTCACACCTCAGATCAGCCCCAATTTCTGCTCCTTCACACCTCAGATCAGCCCCAATTTCTGCTCCTTCACACACCAGACCAGCCCCAATTTCTGCTCCTTCACACACCAGCCCCAATTTCTGCTCCTTCACACACCAGACCAGCCCCAATTTCTGCACCTTCACACCTCAGATCAACACCAATTTCTGCTCCTTCACACCTCAAACCAGCCCCAATTTCTGCTCCTTCACACCTCAGACCAGACCCAATTTCTGCTCCTTCACACCTCAGACCAGACCCAATTTCTGCTCCTTCACACCTCAAACCAGCCCCAATTTCTGCTCCTTCACACCTCAGATCACCCCAATTTCTGCTCCTTCACACCTCAAACCAGCCCCAATTTCTGCTCCTTCACACCTCAGATCACCCCAATTTCTGCTCCTTCACACCTCAGATCAGCCCCAATTTCTGCTCCTTCACACCTCAGATCAGCCCCAATTTCTGCTCCTTCACACCTCAGATCAGCCCCAATTTCTGCTCCTTCACACACCAGACCAGCCCCAATTTCTGCTCCTTCACACACCAGCCCCAATTTCTGCTCCTTCACACACCAGACCAGCCCCAATTTCTGCACCTTCACACCTCAGATCAACACCAATTTCTGCTCCTTCACACCTCAAACCAGCCCCAATTTCTGCTCCTTCACACCTCAGACCAGACCCAATTTCTGCTCCTTCACACCTCAGACCAGACCCAATTTCTGCTCCTTCACACCTCAAACCAGCCCCAATTTCTGCTCCTTCACACCTCAGATCACCCCAATTTCTGCTCCTTCACACCTCAAACCAGCCCCAATTTCTGCTCCTTCACACCTCAGATCACCCCAATTTCTGCTCCTTCACACCTCAGATCACCCCAATTTCTGCTCCTTCACACCTCAGACCAGACCCAATTTCTGCTCCTTCACACCTCAGACCAGACCCAATTTCTGCTCCTTCACACCTCAAACCAGCCCCAATTTCTGCTCCTTCACACCTCAGATCACCCCAATTTCTGCTCCTTCACACCTCAAACCAGCCCCAATTTCTGCTCCTTCACACCTCAGATCACCCCAATTTCTGCTCCTTCACACCTCAGATCACCCCAATTTCTGCACCTTCACACCTCAGATCACCCCAATTTCTGCTCCTTCACACACCAAACCAGCCCCAATTTCTGCTCCTTCACACCTCAGATCACCCCAATTTCTGCTCCTTCACACACCAGACCAGCCCCAATTTCTGCTCCTTCACACCTCAGATCACCCCAATTTCTGCTCCTTCACACCTCAAACCAGCCCCAATTTCTGCTCCTTCACACCTCAGATCACCCCAATTTCTGCTCCTTCACACCTCAGACCAGTCCCAATTTCTGCTCCTTCACACCTCAGATCACCCCAATTTCTGCTCCTTCACACCTCAGATCAGCCCCAATTTCTGCTCCTTCACACCTCAAACCAGCCCCAATTTCTGCTCCTTCGCACCTCAAACCAGCCCCAATTTCTGCTCCTTCACACCTCAGATCAGCCCCAATTTCTGCTCCTTCACACCTCAGACCAGCCCCAATTTCTGCTCCTTCACACCTCAGATCACCCCAATTTCTGCTCCTTCACACCTCAGATCAGTCCCAATTTCTGCTCCTTCACACCTCAGATCAGCCCCAATTTCTGCTCCTTCACACCTCAGACCAGCCCCAATTTCTGCTCCTTCACAACTCAGACCAGCCCCAATTTCTTGCTCCTTCACACCTCAGACCAGCCTCAATTTCTGCTCCTTCACACCTCAGACCAGCCCCAATTTCTGCTCCTTCACACCTCAGACCAGCCCCAATTTCTTGCTCCTTCACACCTCAGACCAGCCCCAATTTCTGCTCCTTCACACCTCAGACCAGCCCCAATTTCTGCTCCTTCACACACCAGATCAGTCCCACTTTCTGCTCCTTCACACCTCAGATCACCCCAATTTCTGCTCCTTCACACCTCAGACCAGTCCCAATTTCTGCTCCTTCACACCTCAGATCACCCCAATTTCTGCACTTTCACACCTCGGATCAGCCCCAATTTCTGCTCATTCACACCTCAAACCAGCCCCAATTTCTGCTCCTTCACACCTCAAACCAGCCCCAATTTCTGCTCCTTCACACCTCAGATCAGCCCCAATTTCTGCTCCTTCACACCTCAGACCAGCCCCAATTTCTGCTCCTTCACACCTCAGATCAGCCCCAATTTCTGCTCCTTCACACCTCAGACCAGCCCCAATTTCTGCTCCTTCACACACCAGATCAGTCCCACTTTCTGCTCCTTCACACCTCAGATCAGCCCCAACTTCTGCTCCTTCACACCTCAGATCAGTCCCAATTTCTGCTCCTTCACACCTCAGACCAGCCCCAATTTCTTGCTCCTTCACACCTCAGACCAGCCCCAATTTCTGCTCTTTCACACCTTAGACCAGCCCCAATTTCGGCTCCTTCACACACCAGATCAGTCCCAATTTCTGCTCCTTCACACCTCAGATCGGTCCCAATTTCTGCTCTTTCACACCTCAGATCTATTCTGATTCCTGCACCTTCACACCCCAGTCCAGCCTCTATTCTTGTACCTTCAAATCAGCCCCAGTTCCCAGTTCTGCATCCTTGGACCGCAGATAAGCCCCAATTTCTGCATCTTCAGACCAACACCAGTTCCTATACCTTCATACCTCAGATCAGCCCCAAAGAATGGAGACTGGACTACATTTTTTTGGTGGGTGACTGTATTTCATACATGTTATAGTGAAAAGGGGGTAAATGAGTCAAAAAAACCCTCCAACTAAATCAATGCAAAGCACAGCAAAGCCTGCTTAAAAAAGAAGGTTTTCAATAGTAAAATGAGGAGTGAATATCTTCTGTTTTAAGAAAGAACTTACTGTGCACCAGTTCAGCTAGAAGGCTTTTTGTTTCCTTAAAGCGGAGTTCCATCCAAAAGTGGAACTTCCGCTCATTCTGTCACCCCTCAGGTTAGCACCTTTGTGGGGGGGGGTTAGGATACCTGTCTTTCACAGGTATCCTAGTCCCACTTCTGGGAGCCTCAGCCTCTGGTATTGAAGACACCGCCCAGGCTCCCTCCTCCTTCCCCGGCCCAGTAGGAGAGAGGAGCGGAGCCTCGCGCATGCGCAGTAGGGTTCCCGGCTTTTAGCCATAAGGCTTCACTGCCGGGTTCCCTTAATCGCAATGGAGGCGGCATGCACCCGACAGCTGATCGAAACATCAGCTGTGGTGCCGACATCGCTGGAACCCAGGACAGGTAAGTGTCCGATTATTAAAAGTCAGCAGCTGCAGTATGCTGGCTTTTTATTTTTGCAGCGGTGGGCGGACCTCCACTTTAAGGCTTCATTCACATCTGGGCGTTCCAGAATCTCCTGCACCTTTTTGGGCGACAAGATTCTCGCGATGTGATTTGCCGTGTTTGAGGTGTCATTAAGAAATAATGGCATCACAAACGGGTCCCACAATTTGCGACGATTCTGCCCACGATCCTGGAACGCCCAGTCATGAATGCAGCCTTAAGCCTCTTCTCACCATACCTCATATGCTCTCTTGTTGGGTCCCAAAGCCTTATCTCATAGAAGTAATGGTTTCCGTTATGGTTGCGCTGATACTAGTATCAGTATTGGTATCGGTGGTATTTGCACAAGTATCGGTACTCATGCAAATGCACAGATACCTGAACCCGATACTTTCAGGCTTGGTTCTTTGAGCTGTCGGTGGGTTTCCCCTGTTGACAGCTAAAGTGCTAAAGAAGTCCGGTAACTGGAGCCGTGAAATAAAAAAAAAAAACGAACCAGCATTGTTTATTAACAACATTGCTCAGCCGCTGAAACATTAAAATAAAAAGAAACATTGTTTCTTTTTGTATCTTTCTGTTTCTTCATCTGCAGATCAAAGGGATAAACAAATGTTCCTCTGTTTAACCCCTTACTAATCCTTAATTTACTCTAATCAGCCTTAATTAACTCCCTATTCTCCTCCATTTAATTATTATTTTCCTGCTTTTTTTTTTTTTGTTCACGTCTATTTTATAAATGATAAACAACTAATACTTTTTTTTTTTATTTGCTTTGTTAGTGAATATTTTTGCATATATATATTAACATATTTACACATTTCACATGGAAAAAGCACAAAATTAAAGACAAAAATCTATTTATTTCATTTGTAAATAACTTTTCCATGGTTTGTACCATTGCTGACAGCTGAAGTAAAGACAAAACAGTTGCGGTAGGTATCGGTAATTGGTATCGCGAGTACTAAAAAAAAAAGTTTAGGTACTCGTAAAAAAAAAAATGGTATCGGTGCATCTCTAGTTTCTATACACTGCACTGATGATGGCCACAAAGCCTGAAACAGATGCATGCAGATTGGAATAAATGGCTCTATAATATTAAACTATATTTGCACTATACACCAGCGATTTTGTATGTGCATTTGACTGTTGGTTCATAAAGGATCTATTTGCATGGCTTCGCCCACTGGCTTGACACAAGGATTTTTGGGGACATGTGAAGCAGATGTAATTGCTATTATGATGTGTTTATGTACAATTCAGAGCAGTTGGCTTAGTAAGCTTACTTAACTTTATATTTGGACTTTCAGTATGACTGTGGGGCTCCATTCTGTGCCTTTTATGGTTATTTTGTAATATTTTGTCTTTCCATCCCTCCTCTACCATCACCGCCTTTTCTATCGATCCCAAGTTGTCTTTACCTTACTCATTCTCTCCAGGTCCTTCGTGAATTCCACTCTGGACTCAAAATTCTTTATGACCTCTTCCAGGTCTTCCCGTGCTTTCCTGACATCTAAAATAGCAAAAAACACGTACATTACAAAAGACAACCTGCAAACATAAAATGCACACACAGGTGGCGGTTCCAAGGGAAATGCCACATTTTCATTTTTAGAAACAAAAACCATTGTGTGTACTTTGTGAGCATTAAGTCCCAACCGCAGTTTTAAAACAGTGCAGGGACAGTAGCTATTCTTCCCAGAAGTGTCCCAGCACTAGAGCTGCACGATTCCGGCCAAAATGAGAATCGCTATTTTTTTGCTTAGAATAAAAAGATCACGATTCTCGTGATGTAAAATCTTTCACATTATACAAAAAAAATTGGGCTAACTTTACTGATTAGTTTTTTTTTTTTCAATTCATTTTTTGCAAAAAATTGCATTTGAAAGGCCGCTGCACAAATACAGTGTGAAATGAAATATTGCAACAACCACCATTTTATTATCTAGGGTCTCTACTAAAAAAATATATATAAATGTTTGGGGTTCTAGGTAATTTTCTAGCAAAAAAAAAAAAAAAAAAATGATTTTAACTTGAAACCAACAAATGTCAGAAAAAGGTTTAGTGTTTAAGCGTTTAAACTTTCCTCATTTACACACTACGTCTATTCCTTTGACAAATTGTTACAATGTTTATACTTAAGTTCCACTGCTAAAGAATGTTGTGATTCTTGGCAGGCTGCCAGTTTTTTTTCTTCCCTTCTTTTGGCTGTGGCTTCAGAAGAGTGAAGAGAGAATTCTTTGCATAGACAGAATTGTGAAACACTTTTGTCAAGATCGCAGTGGGGAAAAAAAAATTGCGATAACGATTCTTGGCGATCAATCGTGCAGCTCTACCCAGCACCATTTTAAAATGACGGCTGGACTCAGCGATTCCTGCACCCCCCCCCCCCATCAGATTTAGCGCTGAAACCACCATCTGGTTCTGACAGCCAGGACCAAGTACCAAGTCAGGAGCTGAAACGATCATCAACTTGGCTTTTCATGCCACACAGTGCTCTATAGGGGCACCTATAGCAGAGCCTTATGAACACAATGGAAGGGATGTGATATCACAAACTACGCCACGTCGCTTCCTTCAGATCTGTCCAGCCTCTCTCTGCAGCAATAGATCATTGCTAGAGTGATCTATTGCTGGCTGGTTGCAGATCCAATGAGAGAAAGAGCTGGGTGCACACCGCTCAAAGCCACCTGTTAGGATCTGATGAGCTGCTGGAGGAGTCCGGGTACCTGCCTGAGGAATCCAGATAAAACAAAGAAAAATGGCGGCACGTCCGGAAATAAAATCAAAACAGTTTATTCAAGATCCGTAAAATCCAGGAACATGACATACATCAATCCAATAAGGTGCTCAGTGGACGCGTTTCACACAAACATGCTGTGATGAGTAAGCACGTTTGTGTGAAACGCGTCCACTGAGCACCTTATTGGATTGATTTATGTCAAGTTCTTTCATTTAATGGATCTTCAATAAACTTTTTTGATTTTATTTCCGGATGTGCCGCCATTTTTTTTTTGTTTTATCTGGTTGCAGATCCAGAACTTTATTAAAATAGTGTGTAAAAAAAGACAAAAAAAGTTAGAAAAAGCTTACAATCTAAGATCCCTAAACTCACATTCACACATAGTCAAAAAAAATATTTGTGAGAAGATTATGGGATTTTAAAGTTGTTGACTCTACCAGAATAATTACACTGACATGAGTTCAATTCATTAAAAACATATATTTATTACAAAATCCATAATAAAAAAAAAAAAAAGTGGGGTATCACACCCCTTAAGAACATGAACTTTGTATACCACACTATTACATGCCAACCCCAAGAGATTATGGCACCTCCTTCCAGGACATAAACCACTCTAAACACTTAGGGCTCTTTCACACTGGGGCGGGGGCGGCGTCGGCGGTAAAGCGCCGCTATTGTAAGCGGTGCTTTACCGTCAGTATTCATCCACTAGCGGGGCGGTTTTACCCCCCACCAGCGGCCGAGAAAGGGTTAAAAACCACCGCAAAGCGCCTCTGCAGAGGCGCTTTGCCGGCGGTATAGCCGCGCTATCCCATTGATTTCAATGGGCAGGAGCGGTGAAGGAGCGGTATACACTCCGCTCCTTCACCGCTCCAAAGATGCTGCTAGCAGGACTTTTTTTCCCGTCCTGCCAGAGCATCGCTCCAGTGTGAAAGCTCCGAGGGCTTTCACACTGGAGACAAAGCAGCGGCACTTTCGGGTCGGTTTGCAGGCGCTATTATTAGCGCAATAGCGCCTGCAAACCGCCTCAGTGTGAAAGACCCCTTTCACACTGCCAGCGTTTTTCAGGCGCTACAGCGCTAAAAATAGCGCCTGAAAAAAGCGGCTCCTTTCACTCCGAGGGCTTTCACACTGGAGCGGTGCGCTGGCAGGGCATCACAAAAAGTCCTGCCAGCAGCTTCTTTGGAGCGGTGAACTCACCGCTCCTCCACCGCTGCTCCCCATTGAAATCAATGGGGCAGTGTTGCGATACCGCCGGCAAAACGCCGCTCCGGTGGTTTATTGTTCAAAAGTAAAAAAAAAAAAAAAAAAAAAAAGATATTCCACCCCGAGAAGATTGTCATAATCTCTCTCAGCGCAGTTCAGGGCACGAACGCTACAAAATAGATCACAGTAGTCTAAGCAGAGAGCCTCTGGACAGGGTCCCAAATAGCACCCAAATCAGGCAAGGGGCTAGCAGGAATGACGGCCCTACTGCTAAATACCCCCAGTGGGTTTCCTTTACCTGTGAGTGAAAACAATTCAAACTACGATACTTAAAATTTTTTAAAGAGTCGCCTATGGAGATTTTTAACGGTTACCAGTTTAGAGTTACAGAGGAGGTCCTGTGCTAGTTGTTAATTGATAATTGTTGCTCCCGCTCTAACGATTGCGGCGATACCTCACATGTGTGGTTTGAACGCGGTTTACATTTGTGCGCACGAGCACGGAGGGATGGGGCACTTTAATTTTTTTTTTTCTTCTTTTTTTTTTTTTTTTTTTTTTTACACTGTCCCTTTAATTTTTTTTTTTTTTTTATCACTTTTATTGCTGTCACAAGGAATGTCAACATCCCTTGTGACAGTAACAGACAGTGACAGGTCCTCTTTATGGAGGGATCGGGGGTCTATAAGACCCCAAATCCCTCCTCTGAACTTAAGAGCATTCAAAACACTGTTTGGCTGTTTTGAATACTGACATTTTTAAAAATCTGGCGCACTTTAAAGCGGAGTCCCGCCGGCGGAAAAAAAAAATTAAAAGTCAGCAACTACAAATACTGCAGCTGCTGACTTTTAATATAAGGACACTTACCTGTCCAGGGAGCCCGCGATGTCGGTACCCCAGCCTATCTTCGGATCGACTCCCAGGGGGCTGCCGCCACCATTCCTGGTAAAGGAACCAGGCAGTGTAGACATTTGGCTTCACTCCTGGTTCCCTACTGCGCATGCGCAAGTTGTACTGCGCGTTTTGATTGGTCCCTGCTGTCTTCTGGGATCTGTGCGTCTCCCAGAAGACAGCGTGTGGGGGGAGATGATCTGACGGACATTGTGTAGATCACAATGTGCAGCGATTTCCCCCCTGAAAGTGATAGGAAATACGTGGATCTGACAGGTATCTGCTCCCCCCCTTGAAAGGTGCCAAATGTGACACCAGGGGGGGGGGAATCCGAACAGTGGAAGTTTCATTTCTGGGTGGAACTCCTCTTTAAGGCTTTAGTTAACCGGAAGTGATGTCACAGCCTCGCTTCCGGGTTACTAGATCCGAGACCCGATCAAAGTTGATTCTGGCTTTGTTGTGGTCTCCGGCCAGCCGGTGGATGTGCCGGCTGGTCACTGAGGCCTCCTGGTGGGACAGGAGAGCCCGGGTGAGCCGCGGAAGGCGGCATCCCCTCCTGCTGCTTGTAATAGCTGATTAGCTGAATCGGTTGTTATTACAAGAAAGCCGACCGTCGGCTCTAAAAAAAAAAGCGGGTACCGAGAGGATGCCTGCAGATGCATATCACCCCCGGTACAACCCCTTGAAGCCGAAGGCCGCATATTTGCGCTACGTCGGCGTCAAGGGGTTAAGATTTCATAATCTTCCCACGAATGTTTTTTTTTACTACAATTTGGGGATGTGGATTTGACGAATACAGTTGAACTTATTTATACAATAGTTCTTGCACATTCATACATACACATACAAGGGCCAATTTAGACAGGAGACAATTAACCTACCAGCATGTTTTTGGAGTGTGGGAGGAAACCAAAGTGCCCGGAAGAAAAGCACGCGGGCACAGGGAGATAATGCAAAGTCGGTGCAGGTAGTGCCGTGGTCGGGATCCGAACCCATGACCCTAGCGCTGCTAGGCGGAAGTGCTAACCACTTAGCCAATGTTCGGCCATATTTCCAGGTGCCACAGGGGTGCTATGCAAAGCTGCCCAATAGACAGCATAAAAAAGACACATAGACATACAAAATGGGAAGGCTCCCCCAAAGGGGTTTTTAAGCAGCAAGGTAAATGATTCAATGGAATGATGTATATAGAAAGGTATTTTTATTATATTATACAAAAGGTAATACCATGGTAGTTAAAATATGAGCTCTGGTAGGAGAATAAAAACTATTGCAAATACAAAAATTGCAAACAAAAAATTATACGTAACATTACATATCAGAATGTCAGTTGTATAAAATACTGACGCGTTTCGACCCATGTAGCTGGGGTCTTCTTCAGAAGATTAGTTTGCTGTAAAAGATATTGCAGGTATACATGTCAAATTTTAACAATTCATAAACCATAATGTATATGGAATACAAATATGTCATATATTTATTTTTTTTGCTGCCCAATAGACACGAATGGCAGTACCCGACTGTGGGTATACACCGGTACTTGGGTAAACCCAAGCATGTGCACAGATGTCAAACCCCGAATGCAGTAGGTGTTTGAAGCGTTACACCTGTACACATGCCCCTTTGTCACCCTAATTCACTGCAAGGGCCTCCAGATTCTCCCATGTACGTTTTCATTTCTGTACAATATAGAAATATGACTTTGCACAATACACAATCACCAATTTCTGGCCTGGCGATGGACGGCTTGTTGCCCCTTCTAGGAGGTGGGGCAGTGCGACCCGAATCTCCACCCCAATCGCCAGAATTACTACAATGGGCCAAGTGCAAGTACACTTTAAGAAGCACATTATTTTATTTTTTTACAACATCTCCAAATAGCAACTCCACAAAAAAAAAAAAAAAAAAAAAAGAAGAAAACTGAGCCCAACTTGTACAACAAACGCAATAGAAAGTACATACAAACCAGATTAACCGCCATCCTTTATTGGATAGAGTTGGGAGTTTGGTTCTAACTTATTGAAAAATGCAGCCTGCTCCCCAGACAGATGATAATGTTTCACTTTGGAAATAAATTTCAATTGTGTATTTGCAGATTTGTGTAAACACCACACTTTTCTCTTTTCCAGAAGGGGGTGAAAAAAAAAAAAAAAAAGTACACAGCATGCAGTAATCTTTTTAGCAAACCGAAAGCTGAATTCCTTTCCGCAAAATAATCAGCAATGTAGGCGCTTTCCCCAGCCGTCTATTTGATTTTAATGCTGGGGATAGAAGCTATTTTTCTGTGAATAATGTGTGCTTTAAATGGAAGAATTTCAAAGTTTGCATCGGTTTCTGTTCCTAACTATGGAAAGTGCTGCGTTAGGAGATTTACTGCGAGGGAGAGACGGACTTCAGCAGGTGCAAAAGACCCCGCACCACACATACCACATCTACACACACCACACATCACATACACACCACACCATATACACCACATATACACCACACACACCACATACATACCACATACACACACCACACCACACATACCACATCTACACACACCACATACACACAACATACACACACCACACCACACATACCACATCTACACACACCACACCATATACACCACATACACACCACACACACCACACCACACATACCACATCTACACAAACCACACATCACATACACACCACACCATATACACCACACACACCACATACATACCACATACACACACCACACATACCACATCTACACACACCACACCTACCACATCTACACACACCACATACACACAACATACACACACAACATACACACACCACATACATACACCACATACATACACACACACACACACACACACACACACACACCACGCCACACACATCAAATACACCACACACACACCACATACACACACCACACACACCATACCATATACACCACACACACACACACACACACACACACACACACACACACACACACACCACGCCACACATACACCACACACACACACACATCAAATACACCACACACACACCACACACACCACATACACACCCACCCCACATACTCCTCATTTGCACAGACCAGTCAAGTTCCTCCACCCCAAACTCGCTCATCCATGTCTTTATGGACCTTGCTTTGTGCACTGGTGCGCAGTCATGTTGGAACAGGAAGGGGCCGTCCCCAAACTGTTCCCACAAAGTTGGGAGCATGAAATTGTCCAAAATGTCTTGGTATGCCAACGCCTTAAGTGTGCCCTTCATTGGAACTAAGGGGCCAAGCCCAACCCCTGAAAAACAACCCCCACACTATAATCCCCCCTCCACCAAATGAATTGGACCAGTACACAAATCAAGGTCCATAAAGACGTGGATGAGCTTGACTGGCCTGCCTCAACCAGATAGAACACATTTGGGATGAATTAGAGCGGAGACTGTGATCCAGGCCTTCTCGTCCAACATCAGTGCCTGACCTCACAAATGCTCTTCTGGAAGAATGGTCAAACATTCCCATAGACACACTCCTAAACCTTGTGGACAGCCTTCCCAGAAGAGTTGAAGCTGTTATAGCTGCAAAGGGTGGGCCAACTCAATATTGAACCCTACGGACTAATGCCGCATACACACGACCGGACTTTCCGTGAGAGTAAACTCTGACAGTCTATCCGATGGAGTTCAGCTGAAACGGACTTGCCTACACACGATCACACCAAAGTCCGTTCGTTTAGAAGGCAATGACATACGACGGGAGTAGAAAAAGGAAGTTCAGTAGCCAATAGCTGCCCTTGCGTCGTTTTGGGTCCGTCGGACTAGCATACAGACGAGCGGTTTTCCCGATAGGAACTGAGTCCGTCCAAGAGATTTGAAACATGTTCTATTTCTAAGGTCCGTCAGAATTTTCGAAAAAAAAAGTCCGACAAATCCCACACACGATCGGAATGATTCCGTCGGACCTTTTCTGCCGGAAAGTCCGGTGGTGTGTACGCGGCATTAGACTGGGATGCTTTTAAAGTTCATGTGCGAGTAAAGGAAGGCGCCCCAATACTTTTGGTAATATAGTGTAGCTAGGAAAGTAGATCATAATTATTTGTTTTAACCTTTTTTTTTTTTTTTTTTTTTTTTTTAACACATTTCAGTTACTTCCTGGTTTCTTGCCCAGACAAATGATGTCATACATCCCTGAAGTCTTAAGGAGGAAAGGAGAGGAGGGGGATTTTCTCAGCTAAGCACATTCTTCTGCATGCATGCCTGAGCTAAGGGCAGATGGACTCCAGAAAGTAAATGCTACATGAATCATTTGCCCTTACTCAAGATGGCCACAGCCAGAAATTCGGGGGGGGGGGGTTCAAAGTGATTTCTCAACAAAACAAAGCATGGCGGCACGGCTGAATGGAGGGGGGGGGGGTTTGCTTTGAATATTAAAAATTAATTAAATAGTGTTTTTGGTTTGTGGTTCTCAGATGCCATGAAGATCCACTTTAACATGGACAGATAGTTAGGTTTCCTTTAAAGTAGAAAAAGCCCACTTTTTGCATCAGCAGTTCCCCCTGAGCTGCTCCGCAACTCTGACAAACCAGACGGCCGGGATATCCCGCTGTAACACGGCACTTCTTTAAGCAGAGACTCCCTACATGGCTTTAAGGTTTCAGCGTGCCGGTCCCGGCAGCAGCGATTAGACTTGTTGGCAGCCCGGGTCTTATTCAATGTGCTGTGGACGGGAGTCACAGTAACTGCGCACATCTCTCCTCCGGCACAAGACTGCAGATCCAGGCTTCTCATGCGCTGTGTTTTCTTTCCTGTCTGCTGCACTAATTCCAGCCATTATTCCACCCTATTAAGGTCACTGTCCCCACATACACTGGGAGACGGACGTGTCACTGCGGATAAGCAGCGCGGATGCCACCAGACACTGCCCATCTGCCTGCGATCATTAATAGCTCCTTGTGTAAATGAGCCATTTCCATCTATTTATGCAATAAAGGATAT